>NC_089841.1:154187929-154487929 GCF_035609145.1 Eleutherodactylus coqui
GTAAGGAGCCAAAACTGCCCTCCCTATAAAGCACAAGACTGCATATAATTAGTCAGGCCCATTGGTGAAAGCTCTATGGTCAGTTGCAGACCAAGCGGGACGCCAGCCCTCCCTACTTAGTCAGCTGTTAACAGTGGTTAATATGGAATTTCAATATTTATATAGCGTGAACTTTTTTAATATGTAATAATCAGTTATATTTTAAGGACCCTCTTTAGAGTCTACTGCCTCTGGCATATGGTATCATAGCGGTATACCACTATATAGGCATACAGTGGGATAAGTCAGTAATAGGTTTCCAAGTTTAAAAAAAAAAAAATTCTTCGCAGTATACATTTTGTACCATATACTTTCTAATGGATTATTATATCTATGCTATTTTTTACATCAAAAAAGTCAGACTGATGTATACCAGCCCAATGAAGGCCAAAAACACACTCTTTTTGCCACTATCGGCTGAATGGAGCCCTAGATATGTTTGGCATGTGACATTACTTATATATAAAAGTTATAGCTGTATTATTTGTATGCATGGTATATTTGAGACCATATGTTTGCCACTGCTTATTGCACTTTTTGTTCCTATTTTATATGCCCATTGCATGGCACTTTAATTTTTGAAGTGTATAGCCCTATTCATATTGCACTGTTGTATTATCATCAGCAGGTCTTCCTTCTCCTTCTGCGCTGCTCAGTATATTCTATAACAAGTAATCATACAGTTCCTCTATAAGAGATATAGCTAGTATATACATTCTGCTGTCATTTAGCAATTCTGTGTAATTTACTGATTTTTGAAATGTCTGAGCAGTGTAGAAAGAAAATGCTTCAGGGAACATCGAGAATTTGGTGCAGACATTGATAATTGGAAAATGCATTATTTTGTTTAGACACACGGTGGGCCGTCAGAAACAATTCGCCTAGGGGGACCTATGTACTCTAGTCTAATACTGCGAACATGATATAAAATGCTGTACCAGGTCAGTTAAGATTACAACAATTAACCCATTAGTAACTAAGCCTGTTTGTGCCTCAACTCCTTAAAGGACTTTTGTCTTTAAAAAAAAAAAAATTCTATACTCACCTATTTCTTCCCTGTGAGTCTCCTTTTCACATCTTCTCCTAGCTGAGCTTCTGCAGTACCCTGGGTCAGCTCACCGCATGCTGGCCGGCTTGTTTTGAAGCTGGCATTCCTCACATTCCTTCCGGCCGGGTAAGTGAATGTCACATCCCGGTGCTGTAGCGTTCACTGGCTAGGAAGGAATGCTGATCTATTTCAAAGACATCTCTCATGAGCAATCAATGAAGTAGATTAGCACTTTCCCTGCTGGCCTGTGAACTGTGACGTAATGTACATTGGCTGGCAGGAAGAAGATTGCCAGCAATGTACGTAACCTTGCAGAAAGCAGAAGAATCAGTCAGCTGGAGGTGAAGTGAATCCCCTAGACTGCAGGAGCCAGGACAAAATAGGTAAGGTGAAGATCTGGTAAAGAGACTGACTGGGGAGGAATAGATAAGTATAGAATTTTTTTTTTTAATGATAGAACCCCCTTAAGAAGCAAGCATAGTAAATTTACGGTGCTCGGTCCTGGGCTTTAATCCTATTTGATAGCAAAAATACAGTGCAGGATTAGAGCTCCTGTTCGTGCAATGTAGTAGAAGAAAGCCAGGTCCTCGACTGTTAGTCACAGCCAAGGACCTGGAGTAGAAGGCTGAAGTGTTTTTTAATGACTTCTGTCTTCTCCTGTTCAGGCTACATGGCGCTCAATAAATGCTTTATAGTGCAGAGAGACAGAGGAAGTGTTACTTCCGATTTTTGGTCTGGCGATCACGTGACTAATAGGTGACCCCTGTCACTACAGGGGGGTGTTTTTTCCTATAACGCAGTGGGCACTATAGCAGAATATTTCCTTTTTCTGCTAAGCGATGACGTGGAATCTGCAATGTCAATTGACTTCAATGGAAGCCGTCTGTACGGAATCCACGCAAAAATGGAGCATGCTGCGATTTTTCCTCCGTGAGCAGAAACCGCGATTGGTTTCCACTAATGTGCAGGAAGAATCACTTTTCCATGGCATGCTATGGGTAGTATTTGCTGCAGAAACCTGGTAGTGAATGCCCACTCTGGATTCCGCAGCAAAAATCCGTCCGTGTGCGTGAGGCCTTATACTGCCATACTAGCTGTAAAGGGACACTGGATCTTTCTTCTCAGTATCAATGGGGGTCTCAGCAGTCAGGCTTTTACGTTAATGTTGATACAACCTCTTTAAGGCCTCATTCACACGAGCGTGAAACGTACACTGTATTGCCCGCGCAAACAAATTGCGGCTAATAGAACCATGGATCTCTATAAAAACGCTTAGGCGGGAGAATTTTTTAAGCATGTAAAAAAATCTCATCTTAAAATAATAGGACATGAGCGACTAGAATCCCGCCACTGAAATTCCCAGGGGCGTGAAAAGATAGGACCTGACCTAGTTTCCATAGACTCCTATACGAGCTGGATAACAAGAGAGGTGGGAGGAAGATTAGCTGCGTCCAACACTCGGAAAAGCAGACAGGTGTCTGTAGTTTATACATTAGGAGGATTTCTACCCACTGAGGGAAGTCTGAGCAGCAGCACATTTTTTTTCTGCAACATGCAGCTCCAGATCATGTGAATGGGCAATTTTACCACTAATTAAGGCTTCATTCACATGAGCGTATATCAGCTGCACTTTCACGCCTGTCTGATATACGCTGCCCATCTGATGCATTGATTTACAATGCATCAGTTCAAATGGGTGTATTCCTGCGGTGTAAAAGCTCCCGGCCAGCCAAGATAGCGAATACGGTGCACATTCTGGTCGGGCGTTTTTATGTCAGCCAGAAAGGATAGTTCAGGAACTATCTTCTGGCCGGAATGCGGTGGCAGCTCCATAGACTCCTACGTGAGCTGCCAGAGAAGGGAGTTGGGAGGGAGTTTAGTAGTGTGTTTGCTAAACTCCCACCTCCTTCCCTTCTCCTCTCTGCCTCTTGACGGCTATTTGCAATGGGAGGGGGTGGGATGGGGCGAGAGCTAGTTGCTAAGCTCCTGCCCTGTTCTGCCCCCTCCCATTGCTGGCAGCCGACAAGGGGTGGAGAGGGGGTGGGGGTTTAGCACACTAGCTCCCACCCCGCCCCCTCCCCTTACCGAGAGCTAACCTGTCTCTCCCCAGCCCAAAGGTATCCCGGGCTCAGCGTATACTCGTCGCACCTTGGGTGTCTGAACAGGCACACACATCTCCCGTTCATGCAATTTTCAGTTGCGCTGTGGCCTTTACACGGCTGACCGAAAATCGCCTACGCCCACGTGAATGAGCCCTAAGCTTGTGGCTTGTGGCACTTAGCCATGATTTTTTTGCGTGAATAAGTTCAGCGTGAATTTCATGCTTGTGTGAATGAGGCCTAGAGGAGTTACCACGAGCCCAGATTCAGAAATCGTCAACAGGGGAAGATTTATACAACAATGGATAACAATATGGGGACATTAAAATAAATGGTTGCCCATGTAATGCACAGCAGGGTTACCCAAGACCATTGAAACTTAATGGCTAAGTGGAGTACTTCTGTACTGAGGTGTATTATGGGATTTACTTGACAGTATTTGCTATGGTATTTGTTTTGCACATTTTTATGTCTTGGTAGGGGACTTAAATCTGCAATCTTAAAATCGCTCAGATAATATACTGCAGTATACACTTCTGTATTGCAGTGCATTATACGATTTACTGGCCTGTAATTGCTATGGTAGATCTGAAAGTCACTGTTAGGCCTCCAGTTGCCATGACAACATGTTAGAGGGCCGATGACATCACAGAGCTCCTTCCTTCTGTTAACTCCATACATGCTGCAAGGAACATTGGAGTTAATGGTGGGAATCAGTATTTTTGCCACTTCCCTTCATTGCAGTGAGATTGGGTTGTCAGTCACCACTGGCTCCTGCTGTGGATGGTGGGGGCTCAACTGCTATACTGCATTTCAATCCAACTCCCTCCTACTGATGTACATGTGCTTCATGGGACAGGATGGGGTTAATAAGGGAGTATGCAGGCTTAGTGCCTATGGTAGCATAAGCTGTAAATACGGCCCTGGTTAAGAACCTCTGGACTTGCGTTATGAATGGGGGCTGCTACAACAAGACCTATTTATTTAATTGTACACACTATTTTGTAAATTGCTTTGAATCCCATTAAGACGATATTACTATTTATTATACGTAGTTAAAGGAAAGAACACTTCATTGCATATTGATTTGGAGATAATGACTATTCACTTACAGCAACATCTTGGAGTCTGCAGCATAATGATATAAAGCAATCTATCAAAACTACAGAGAGATCTCAATATTATAACTCCTGATTATACATGAAAAGGAGCCAAAGTGTGGATAGAACATGTCAGTCAGCTGAAGTTTTGCAGCTTAGATTGCATAATTACATTTTGCCTGCTCTGCACTCTGCCATTGCATATAATTGTAGTCTACTTTGAAATTTTCAGAATTTTCCTGTTATATGGATCTTTCATGCGATACAGAATAGGCTACACGATGTGTCACAAGCCACGGTAAGGCCTCTTTCACACGGGCGATGTGATATCGCAGTTATAAAATTGCAACAATATTACATCGGTGGTCCGTGCGATATCTCTGCGTTTTTTTGCAGCAATACAACGATTATGTGGTGCTACAAAGTCGTGCTACTAAATAGCACCACCTGCGAGGATTTTTTTGAGGGGAGAGGGCTTGAAATATAAACACTACCCCGAAAATAAGCCCTAGCAGCAGTAAAAAAGCAAAAAAGATAATACATCACCTAAGAAGCACTGTCATCTCCAGCACGGGTCTTCTCTTCACCTCTGCACTTGTCTTCAGTCTTCTGCCAACCCTTCCTGGATTGAAGGATCAAAATCCCTGCCTCCAGGATGGGCTGGCTGTGTTTGGTTCACGAGCGCCCTAGCTCAGACAAACATTGCGGGCGCTTGATGAACCAATCACAGCGATTCATTAATTCATTGAATGGCTGTGATTGGTTCGACAAGCACTGGCTCTGATTGGCTGAGCCACGGAGCTCATCAACCAATCACAGCCAGCCCTTCCTGTAGGTGGGGATTTTGATTGTCCAATCCACGAAGTGTTGGCAGAAGACTTCAAGCAAGTGCAGTGGAGCTCTGCGCCGGAGATGACAGCGCTTCTTAGGTGATGTGTTATTTATTTATTTTTCCTGCAGCTTGGGCTTAGTTTAGGGGTTTGTCAGTAGGATTTCCTGCTGTCAAAGTTGCATTGCACCGCACACAAAAACGCATTTTTGTGTGTTGCAACAGAGGGGGAAGCTCCATAGGGAAACATGGGCTACAAAACCTTGCAGGTCGTGTGCATATATTGACTAACAATGTCGCATGCTACAAAACCTCGCAGATGTGAAGGAACCCATAGGAAAGCATGGGCTTCACATGCATGCGATTTGTAGCATTGTCATAACGAGTAAAAATTTTGTGAAGGAGGGCTAAGTTCTGCACTACAATCCGCAGATTTTGATGAGGAATTGAAAATGGCTTAATACTTGCCTGAAATTCCATATCAAAATCCACAGTTAGGCCTCTTTCACACGACCCCGTACATTTTTATGCTCGACCAATCGTGGTTAAAAATCTTATGAAAGAAGTGTAGCTGCAATCAAGTCCAAATCTTAATTAGCTCTGTCTTGTCCATTCACACGGGCGGCTGCGGTGTATCGGTGAAATCCTCGGAATGACGGCTAATGCTTAAATAGTGCCAGCTGTCTTTTTTCTCAGCGTTGCACGTAGCTAAACTCCCTCCCTCACCCTTTTTTTCAGCTTCCAGCGTATCTTGTCAAAGGATAGGGCAAGACCTATCTTCAGATGCTGCCTATAAAATCGGTCACAATATTCGGTCACCGATGTGCTCTTTTTCCAGGCATGATTTTTTTACGCTCCCAAAAATCGCTTATCTGAATGAATATATTGAAATCCAATGCTTTGGATGGTCATGATTTTGGATGCAGCTACAATAGCTGCGTATATACAGTCGCGTGAATAAGCCCAGAGACCTGGGGATTTTGGTGTGGAATTTCGCAATTGCAGATTGGGCTACATTTTACGACGTAATTTCGCCCTGTGTGAAAGGTCCCTTAACAGAACAAGCAGCATATTAGGAATAAAATGCTAGTAATCAACTTGGGTTTGGCTTGGAGAAATTTTAGTTGTCCCAACTGCTTCTCCCTATAAGGCTGGATTCACATAAGCATATTTGCGCATGAAAAATTTGTGTGCGCAATATGCAGAAAATGGAACCCATTGATTTCAATGGGTTTGCTCACATGTGCATATTTGGCGTGTACAATTTCGGTTGCACAAAAAATATGCATCATGCTATATTTTTCTGCGCATTTGCGCAGGGAAAGAGAACATTTAGAATCCATGAAATTCTTAGTGGATGAGAGCATCGGTGAGTGTTTTTTGTGTGCGGAACTGTACACGATTTGTGCGCGCAAAAAGTAAGGTACGCCGATAACGCCCATTCTGCAAAAGACTCTCTGCAAAATCGAGCAAATACACATATGCTTCTGTGAATCCGGCTAAAACAAGTTTCCAGTAATGTGGTGCTGAGTCTTTTTTGTAAAGACTGACGGACTGTAACCTGACTCTTGTCGCATAACAACACAAGAATATAATACAGCTATCACATCTGATCTGGAGATATCGAAACATATTTTCTCTTAGCTTTTGGTTAATGGATTCAGTAGAGCACATAATCCCCCTGTTGTTCCACTTTGAAAAGTTTGGGTTTATTTGCTATATTTTCACAGCAGTGCAAATAGAGGAGCTCCAATACGTTCTTTGCTACTAGTGGAGTACATTGCCCTGTCGATATCTTCAAGAGAAAACACTGTCCCCATCAATGAAGAAAATCACATTTCCTTGTGACACTGCGATCTATGAGAAGGTTTCATCAGCAACCGAAAATACTATTTAAACTTGTACAGTAGCTCAGTGTTTGTCTGTCATTTTGATGCTGTCGTTTTCTAGCACAGTTTTTATTACACATTCTAGAAATCTTACTTCCAGCGCACAAAGATTTTGTAGTACAACACTGTAGATGAGGCCTCATCCACAGGCTGCAGAAGAAACAAAACCATTGATTTGAATGTCTTTGTTTTCACTGGCGTGATTCTCACGTTGTTACTATGCTCAAGAAAAATAGACCTTGCCCTATCTTCCTCGCACGTAGTTTTTATACATGTGAGAAAACATAGAGTAGGACCTATCTTTCTGAGGTGGTGGGGAGGGGGGTCCGCACGCAATAGCAGGTTGTCTAAATGGGAAAAAAAGACTCCATAGCAGCGAGCGTTATTGAACATGCGCCCGTCTGAAGAAGCCCCGAATTGACCTGCAGCGTGGAGCTTAAATCTGCAGCAGGGGAATTTATGCTGTGGATTTTCACAGCGAATCTTACTTCTTCAAATGAGGTGGTGAAATCTGCATCAAAATATATACGTCTCACTTGTGCATTTTGACATGGATCTGCACTAAAATCTGCAGCAGATTTTCCACCACGGAATGGTCCCATATTAAGCTGATCAAATGATTTCCCACCGCTGAGACCCCCAGCAATTAAATGTAATCTGCGGGTGAAGTTTTTAATTTGAGTGCAGTGCCACCTCAGGGAAAATAAAGCATTACACACTTTTAATTGAAATCAATGGACTGTTTATGGAATGCATGTGCCGGGTCCTCCAGAATGAGAGATATTCTTTGTAGCCATTCTCTGTTCTGGTTTATTAGATGAGGGTCTTGAGCAGGGGCCCCTTCTATTAACTCTGAATTCCCTGATAGGGAATTAGGAAATAGGTTTTCTACACCAGACAGCCCTTTTAATTATGTCTCTGCTTATTGATTTCTGCCTTCCACAGTTCTTAAAAGCCTTCCAATCCTCAACTATGGTTTGGAAGACTTGTGAAATACAGATGTGAAATGTCGACTGAGCAGTAAATATCCCAAAAGATGTAACATACTATGTTTGGCCTCCTGCAGACGGACGGGTTGGATCCTGCTGTGAGAATTCTCACAGCGAGAGTGAGCTGTGCCCCTGCAGTGACCACCATGGCTCACCTCCTCCTGGCGTCTTCTCTGCTCTGCTATCTGCCAGCTGCCACCCAGACGGCACATGCGCAGAGCAGAGCCAGCGTGTCAGTGGTGATGTTTCTGTGTGGACCTCTGCGAGGCTCACGTGGAAATAGAAGATGCCGCAATTTGTTTACCGCGCGAGTTTTCACACGGTCAAATCGTGGCTGTCTGCATAGGATTGCATTATCTAATGCAATCCTATGGCAGCATGCATGGGTGGAAATTCTGTGGGAAATCCTGCCACGGAATTTCTGCGCATGTACAGGGGACCTTTCTTTTTGGAGGATGCAGGCTACCTCTTATATGCTAAGCAAGCGCTCTACGATTTGAGCCAATCTCTCACCCCCAATGTGTTTATTGCAGATACAGACTAAAGGCCCATTTAGACACAACGATTATCGCTCCAAATTCGCTCAAAAGCCATTCTTTAAGCAATAATCGTTGTGTCCATATTGCACCCATCATGCAGTTTTCGTTAAAGATTCACTCACCGTTGTCTTTTAGTCCACTTAAAATCCATCATTCAGCCGTTTGCTTTTTGTTTGGTTCAAATGACAGTCGCTCATGCGTCCATCGATTTGAGGGCAGTTTACAATGCAAACACTACACAACAATAATACAACGACTGAAAAGCCCGACATTTTCCAACAATTGTCGTTAGGTTAAAAAAGTCCGTCTTGAAAAGCAAAACCATCGCTCACTGTTATCATTATAATGAATTTCGAGGGATTATCTATGTGTCTAAATCATCCTCAACTTGTCGATTTGTATATAAATGACCTTATTTCCTTTTAGAAACCTAGTATTTTAAACTGAAAAAACATATGTCCCTCTAGTTTTGTCTATTACCCCGAAATGTTGATCCAGAGGAAGGCAAAAACCGCCCAATGAGGTAGAAACCAGTTTTCTTCATTTTAAGGGAAAAAAATTCCTTCCTGAGTCCAAATCTAGCAACCAGAATAATCCCCGAATCAATAACCCTTCTGAAGTAATCTAGTGACTATAACATGTAAAACTGCATCTATTGACCATGATAAGCCTATTTCATTCTGCTAAAATAGATTGCTTGAGTGCACGAGGGTCAGAGATAATAACCTGAAAGCAATCAATGTTAATAAACAAGTGATGCTAATATATTTATAAACTACCATAGATAGAACGTAAATGTTGAATTTGATTTTATTGCTTAAAAGCAGAGACTGGATATCCACATCATTTGTATGTTGTACCCCATGTGTAGATTAGGTTCCATATCTGCTTTGTGTACCCTCTCTCATTCTCAGGAAAAGGATTTTCTTTACCATTGCTGTCATTTGAAAGAACCAACCCAAGCAGAAAATAGGATCTCCTCTTCAAGGGACTGGAAACAGTGGTCAGGTATGTATTATTTCGCAAGGAATTGATTTTTCTTAAAGTGGATGCCGACACCTTTGGGTAATTCTTACTTCCTTTTTATATTGTTCGGTGTCTGCTTGAATACTTTTAGTTTTGCTTCTGTCTATGTAGTAAACGATATCATCTTGACACCCATCAAGAGCTATATTTTTTCTTAAGTGGTCCTTCTTTAAGGGTTGTTTCTAGAGATGAGTAGAGATGAGCGAGCACCAAAATGCTCGGGTGCTCGTTACTCGGGACGAACTTTTTGCGATGCTCGAGGGTTCGTTTCGAGTAACGAACCCCATTGAAGTCAATGGGCGACCCAAGCATTTTTGTATTTCGCCGATGCTCGCTAAGGTTTCCTTGTGTGAAAATCTGGGCAATTCAAGAAAGTGATGGGAACGACACAGCAACGGATAGGGCAGGCGAGGGGCTACATGTTGGGCTGCATCTCAAGTTCACAGGTCCCACTATTAAGCCACAATAGCGGCAAGAGTGGGGCCCCCCCCTCCCAAAAACTTTTACTTCTGAAAAGCCCTCATTAGCATGGCATACCTTAGCTAAGCACCACACTACCTCCAACAAAGCACAATCACTGCCTGCATGACACTCCACTGCCACTTCTCCTGGCTTACATGCTGCCCAACCGCCCCCCCTCCCCCCCACAGCGCACACCAAAGTGTCCCTGCACAGCCTTCAGCTTCCCTAATGCCACACCACCCTCATGTCTATTTAGAAGTGCGTCTGCCATGAGGAGGAACCGCAGGCACACACTGCAGAGGGTTGGCACGGCTAGGCAGTGACCCTCTTTAAAAGGGGCGGGGCGATAGCCCACAATGCTGTACAGAAGCAATGAGAAATAGAATCCTGTGCCACCGCCATCAGGAGCTGCACACGTGGGAATAGCAATGGGGAACCTATGTGCCACACACTATTCATTCTGTCAAGGTGTCTGCATGCCCCAGTCAGACCGCAGTTTTTTTATAAATAGTCACAGGCAGGTACAACTCCACAATGGGAATTTCGTGTGCACCCACAGCATGGGTGGCTCCCTGGAACCCACCAGCTGTACATAAATGTAACCCATTGCAGTGCCCTGGACAGCAGAGCTAACGTCAGATTAAATGCAGGTGGGCTTCGGCCCACACTGGATGCCCCAACCTGACCGGGGTTTTTAATTCATAGACACAGGCAGGTACAACTCCCTATTGTGAAGTCCCTGTGGACCGACAGCATGGGTGGGTGCCAGGAAGCCACCGGCGGTACATAAATATATCCCATTGCATTGCCCATCACAGCTGAGGTAATGTCATGTTTAATGCAGGTGGGCTTCGGCCCACACTGCATGCCCCAGTCAGACTGGGGTTCTTTAGAAGTGGACACATGCAGTTACAACTCCGTGTGGACCGACAGCATGGGTGGGTGCCAGGAAGCCACCGGCGGTACATAAATATATCCCATTGCAGTGCCCAGCACAGCTGATGTAACGTCAGCTTTAATGCAGGTGGGCAAAAAATTAATTGGATTACACTGTAGGCGAGGGCCCCAAAAAATTGGTGTACCAACAGTACTAATGTACCTCAGAAAAATTGCCCATGCCCAACCAAGAGGGCAGGTGAAACCCATTAATCGCTTTGGTTAATGTGGCTTAATTGGTAACTAGGCCTGGAGGCAGCCCAGTTTAAATAAAAATTGGTTCAGGTGCAAGTTTCAACGCTTTAATGAGCATTGAAACGTATAAAAATTGTTTACAAAAATTATATGACTGAGCCTTGTGGGCCTAAGAAAAATTGCCCGTTCGGCGTGATTACGTCAGGTTTCAGGAGGAGGAGCAGGAGGAGGAGGAGGAATATTATACACAGATTGATGAAGCTAAAAGGTCCACGTTTTTGATGGTGATAGAGAACAATGCTTCCATCCGCGGGTGCAGCCTACGTATTGTTTAGGTACCGCTGCTGTCCGCTGGTGGAGAAGAGAAGTCTGGGGAAATCCAGGCTTTGTTCATTTTGATGAGTGTAAGCCTGTCGGCACTGTCGGTTGACAGGCGGGTACGCTTATCTGTGATGATTCCCCCAGCCGCACTAAACACCCTCTCTGACAAGACGCTAGCCGCAGGACAAGCAAGCACCTCCAGGGCATACAGCGCAAGTTCAGGCCACGTGTCCAGCTTCGACACCCAGTAGTTGTAGGGGGCAGAGGCGTCATGGAGGACCGTCATGCAATCGGCTACGTACTCCCTCACCATCCTTTTACAGTGCTCCCGCCGACTCAGCCTTGACTGGGGAGCAGTGACACAGTCTTGCTGGGGAGCCAGAAAGCTGTCAAAGGCCTTAGAGAGTGTTCCCCTGCCTGTGCTGTACATGCTGCCTGATCTCTGCGCCTCCCCTGCTACCTGGCCCTCGGAACTGTGCCTTTGGCCACTAGCGCTGTCGGATGGGAATTTTACCATCAGTTTGTCCGCCAGGGTCCTGTGGTATAGCATCACTCTCGAACCCCTTTCCTCTTCGGGAATGAGAGTGGAAAGGTTCTCCTTATAGCGTGGGTCGAGCAGTGTGTACACCCAGTAATCCGTAGTGGCCAGAATGCGTGTAACGCGAGGGTCACGAGAAAGGCATCCTAACATGAAGTCAGCCATGTGTGCCAGGGTACCTGTACGCAACACATGGCTGTCCTCACTAGGAAGATCACTTTCAGGATTCTCCTCCTCCTCCTCCCCAGGCCATACACGCTGAAAGGATGACAGGCAAGCAGCATGGGTACCCTCAGCAGTGGGCCAAGCTGTCTCCTCCCCCTCCTCCTCCTCCTCATGCTCCTCCTCCTCCTCAACGCGCTGAGATATAGACAGGAGGGTGCTCTGACTATCCAGCGACATACTATCTTCCCCCGCCTCTGTTTCCGAGCGCAAAGCGTCTGCCTTTATGCTTTGCAGGGAACTTCTCAAGAGGCATAGCAGAGGAATGGTGATGCTAATGATTGCAGCATCCCCGCTCACCATCTGGGTAGACTCCTCAAAGTTTCCAAGGACCTGGCAGATGTCTGCCAACCAGGCCCACTCTTCTGTAAAGAATTGAGGAGGCTGACTCCCACTGCGCGGCCCATGTTGGAGTTGGTATTCCACTATAGCTCTACGCTGCTCATAGAGCCTGGCCAACATGTGGAGCGTAGAGTTCCACCGTGTGGGCACGTCGCACAGCAGTCGGTGCACTGGCAGATGAAACCGATGTTGCAGCGTGCGCAGGGTGTCAGCGTCCGTGTGGGACTTGCGGAAATGTGTGCAGAGCCGGCGCACCTTTCCGAGGAGGTCTGACAAGCATGGGTAGCTTTTCAGAAAGCGCTGAACCACCAAATTAAAGACGTGGGCCAGGCATGGCACGTGCGTGAGGCTGCCGAGCTGCAGAGCCGCCACCAGGTTACGGCCGTTGTCACACACGACCATGCCCGGTTGGAGGCTCAGCGGCGCAAGCCAGTGGTCGGTCTGCTCTGTCAGACTCTGCAGCAGTTCGTGGGCCGTGTGCCTCTTCTCTCCTAAGCTGAGTAGTTTCAGCACGGCCTGCTGACGCTTGCCCACCGCTGTGCTGCCACGCCGCGCGACACCGACTGCTGGCGACGTGCTGCTGCTGACACATCTTGATTGCGAGACAGAGGTTGCGTAGGAGGAGGAGGAGGGTGGTTTAGTGGAGGAAGCATACACCGCCGAAGATACCACCACCGAGCTGGGGCCCGCAATTCTGGGGGTGGGTAGGACGTGAGCGGTCCCAGGCTCTGACTCTGTCCCAGCCTCCACTAAATTCACCCAATGTGCCGTCAGGGAGATATAGTGGCCCTGCCCGCCTGTGCTTGTCCACGTGTCCGTTGTTAAGTGGACCTTGGCAGTAACCGCGTTGGTGAGGGCGCGTACAATGTTGCGGGAGACGTGGTCGTGCAGGGCTGGGACGGCACATCGGGAAAAGTAGTGGCGACTGGGAACGGAGTAGCGCGGCGCCGCGGCCGCCATCATACCTTTGAAAGCCTCCGTTTCCACAACCCTATACGGCAGCATCTCCAGGCTGATAAATTTGGCTATGTGCACGTTTAACGCTTGAGCGTGTAGGTGAGTGGCGGCGTACTTGCGCTTGCGCTCCAACACTTGCGCTAGCGACGGCTGGACGGTGCGCTGACAGACATTGCTGGATGGGGCCGAGCACAGCGGAGGTGAGGGTGTGGGTGCAGGCCAGGAGACGGTAGTGCCTGTGTCCTGAGAGGGGGGTTGGATCTCAGTGGCAGGTTGGGGCACAGGGGGAGAGGCAGCGGTGCAAACCGGAGGCGGTGAACGGCCTTCGTCCCACCTTGTGGGGTGCTTGGCCATCATATGTCTGCGCATGCTGGTGGTGGTGGCTCCCCGGCTGATCTTGGCGTGACAAAGGTTGCACACCACTGTTCGTCGGTCGTCTACACTCTCAGTGAAAAACTGCCAGACCTTTGAGCACCTCGGCCTCTGCAGGGTGGCATGGCGCGAGGGGGCGCTTTGGGAAACAGTTGGTGGATTATTCGGTCTGGCCCTGCCTCTACCCCTGGCCACCGCACTGCCTCTTCCAACCTGCCCTGCTGCTGCACTTGCCTCCCCCTCTGAAGACCTGTCTTCAGTAGGCATAGCAAACCAGGTGGGGTCAGTCACCTCATCGTCCTGCTGCTCTTCCTCTGAATCCTCTGTGGCTCCTCCCTCGGACTTACTCCAATTACTACTACCTGAGTGATAGACAACTGTGTCTCATCGTCATCGTCCTCCTCACCCACTGAAAGCTCTTGAGACAGTTGCCGGAAGTCCCCAGCCTCATCCCCCGGACCCCGGGAACTTTCCAAAGGTTGGGCATCGGTCACGACAAACTCCTCCAGTGGGAGAGGATTCGGAACCATTGCTGCCCATTCTGGGCAGGGGCCCGAGAACAGTTCCTGGGAGTCTGCCTGCTCCTCAGAATATGTCATTGTAATGGAGTGAGGAGGCTGGGAGGAAGGAGGAGCAGCAGCCAGAGAATTCAGAGTTGCAGCAGTGGACGGCGCAGAATTCTGGGTGGTCGATAGATTGCTGGATGCACTTTCTGCCATCCACGACAGGACCTGCTCACACTGCTCATTTTCTAATAAAGGTCTACCGCGTGGACCCATTATATGTGAGATGAATGTGGGGATGCCAGAAACGTGCCTCTCTCCTAATCCCGCAGCAGTCGGCTGCGATACACCTGGATCAGGAGCTCGGCCGGTGCCCACACCCTGACTTGGGCCTCCGCGTCCTCGCACGCGCCCACGTCCTCTAGGCCTACCCCTACCCCTCAGCATGCTGTATTACCAGTAGTGCAGAAACAGAACGCTGTAATTAAATGTGCCGCTTATTGGCCTGTGGTTGGAGGCTGACTTCCCTTACGGAACGCACAGCAGAGCCAGGAAACAATTTTGCGCACGCCTGTAGTGAGATGTAGGTGCGTATGACTGAGCTAGTGGAATTCACAGCACAGAAGCAGTCAAGTGGCCAAAGGCCAGTAGTAGGCCTTAAGTATTTTGCTTCTATTTTTTTAAAATGCTGAGCTGATACAGCAGACAGATACTGTAGGCAGCGTATAATATTATGTATACTCTTTCCCTCTGGCGGGATGACGGCGATCATGTAACAGAGACAGCAGATCCAGGAAACAATTTTGCGCAAGCCTGCTGTAACGCTTAGCTGCATATTAATTAGGACTACTACCCCCAGCAGATAGATACTGTAGGCAGCGTATAATATTATGTATACTCTTTCCCTCTGGCAGGATGACAGCGCTGATGTAACAGAGACAGCAGATCCAGGAAACAATTTTGCGCAAGCCTGCTGTAACGCTTAGCTGCGTATTAATTAGGACTACTACCCCCAGCAGATAGATACTGTAGGCAGCGTATAATATTATGTATACTCTTTCCCTCTGGCAGGATGACAGCGCTGATGTAACAGAGACAGCAGATCCAGGAAACAATTTTGCGCAAGCCTGCTGTAATGCTTAGCTGCGTATTAATTAGGACTACTACCCCCAGCAGATAGATACTGTAGGCAGCGTATAATATTATGTATACTCTTTCCCTCTGGCGGGATGACGGCGATCATGTAAGAGAGACAGCAGATCCAGGAATCAATTTTGCGCAAGCCTGCTGTAACACTTAGCTGCGTATTAATTAGGATTACTACCCCCAGCAGATACTGTAGGCAGCATATAATATTATGTATACTGTTTCCCTCTGGCGGGATGACAGCGCTGAAGTAACAGAGACAGCAGATCCAGGAAACAATTTTGCGCAAGCCTGGTGTAACGCTTAGCTGCGTATTAATTAGGACTACTACCCCCAGCAGATAGATACTGTAGGCAGCGTATAATATTATGTATACTCTTTCCCTCTGGCAGGATGACGGCGATCATGTAACAGAGACAGCAGATCCAGGAAACAATTTTGCGCAAGCCTGCTGTAACGCTTAGCTGCGTATTAATTAGGACTACTACCCCCAGCAGATAGATACTGTAGGCAGCGTATAATAATTTGTATACTTTTTCCCTCTGGCGGGATGACGGCGATCATGTAACAGAGACAGCAGATCCAGGAAACAATTTTGCGCAAGCCTGCTGTAACGCTTAGCTGCGTATTAATTAGGACTACTACCCCCAGCAGATAGATACTGTAGGCAGTGTATAATATTATGTATACTCTTTCCCTCTGGCGGGATGACGGCGATCATGTAACAGAGACAGCAGATCCAGGAAACAATTTTGCGCAAGCCTGCTGTAACGCTTAGCTGCGTATTAATTAGGACTACTACCCCCAGCAGATAGATACTGTAGGCAGCGTATAATAATTTGTATACTCTTTCCCTCTGGCGGGATGACAGCGCTGATGTAACAGAGACAGCAGATCCAGGAAACAATTTTGCGCAAGCCTGCTGTAACGCTTAGCTGCGTATTAATTAGGACTACTACCCCCAGCAGATAGATACTGTAGGCAGCGTATAATATTATGTATACTCTTTCCCTGTGGCGGGATGACGGCGATCATGTAACAGAGACAGCAGATCCAGGAAAGAATTTTGCGCAAGCCTGCTGTAACGCTTAGCTGCGTATTAATTAGGACTACTACCCCCAGCAGACACGCAGCAAACTGAAGACGGTCACAGGCAGCCCAAATATAGTATTTTTTCCCAATTTTTTGGAAAAAGCCCACTGCCTATATAGCCTGAATATCTCTTTCCCTGCCTCACCAGTACTGGCCCTATACTCTGTACAATGACTGCAGACTGCGGACGCAATGCTCTGCATGGCCGATATACAAAAAAAAAAAAGTGCAACACTGCAAAAAGCAGCCTCAACAGTACTGCACACGGTCAGATGTGGCCCTAAGAAGGACCGTTGGGGTTCTTGAAGCCTAAAATAACTCCTAACGCTCTCCCTATAGCAGCTCCGGCACCAGCAGCACTTTCCCTGATCTCTGTCAGAATGCATTTGTGGCGAGCCGCGGGAGGGGCCGATTTATATACTCGGGTGACACCTGATCTCGTTAGCCACTCACTGCAGGGGGGTGGTATAGGGCTTGAACGTCGCAGGGGGAAGTTGTAATGCCTTCCCTGTCTTTCTATTGGCCAGAAAAGCGCGCTAACGTCTCAGAGATGAAAGTGAAAGTAACTCGAACATCGCGTGGTGCTCGCCTCTAGTAATGAGCATCTCAAACACACTAATACTCGAACGAGTATCAAGCTCGGACGAGTATGTTCGCTCATCTCTAGTTGGCAGGATTCAGCTATTTTTAATTCTGCACTAAAACCTGTCACATTTTGGTGCTGAATATTCTGCATGAGGGCATATTCTGCAACACTTTTGCAGATTATTCTGTCCTATGTTAAAAGATCCTAAGGGCACTTGAACTTGCAACTGTTTGATTGCTTATACAATATAATGCTTTAGCTCAGTATTGCCATATATTGTATTTCTGCAGGCAATCTTTTAAGACATAGCCCTGGGGACCTTTACGAGACTCCTGGCTGCCATGACACACAAACGGCACACCGTAATATTAAGACTAGAGATGAGCGAGCGTACTCGTCCAAGCTTGATACTCGTTCGAGTATTAGGGTGTTCGAGATGCTCCTTACTCGAGACGAGTACCACGCGATGTTCGAGTTACTTTCACTTTCATCTCTGAGACATTAGCGTGCTTTTCTGGCCAATAGAAAGACAGGGAAGGCATTACAACTTCCTCCTGTGATGTTCCAGCCCTATACCACCCCCCTGCAGTGAGTGGCTGGCGAGATCAGGTGTCACCCGAGTATTAAAATCTGCCCGCCCGCGGCTCGCCACAGATGCATTCTGACAGAGATCAGGGACAGTGCTGCTGATGCCGGAGCTGCTATAGGGAGAGCGTTAGGAGTTATTTTAGGCTTCAAGAACCCCAACGGTCCTTCTTAGGCCATAGTCAGAAATCGCAGATCGCACCTATCTGCGATCTGCGATTCCTGTTCTCTTCTCTATATGCGCTCAATGGGGCCGGCGGCAGCAGCGCCGACCCCATTGAGAACATATAGAAGACAAATCATTCTTCTCTGCCACAGCTGTAACAGCTGTGGCAGAGAAGAACGATGTTTGCCCATTGAATTCAATGGAGCCGGCAATACAGCAGGTTCCACTGAAAGCAATGGGCTGCCGGCGTGCGCGGGATGAATTGTCGGGAAGGGCTTAAATATAGAAGCCCTTCCCTGCAATTCATCCAGAAATGTGTTAAAATAAAAAAAATATATATACCTACCTTGTCCCGGCAGACGGAGTTCAGCCGCGGCGGCCGGCAGTGGGTGTGAAAGAGGTGTGAGTCAGACCTGCCTCTGATTGGCTCAGGTTGAGACAATCAGGGGGCAGGTCTGACTCACACCCCCTTCACACCCATTGTAGGCCGGCCGCGCTGAACTCCGTCTGCCGGGACAAGGTAAGTATATATATTTTTTTTATTTTTACACATTTCTGGATGAATTGCAGGGAAGGGCTTCTATATTTAAGCCCTTCCCGACAATTCATCCTGCGCACGCCGGCAGCCCATTGCTTTCAGTGGAACCGGCTATAAGCATGTAACCCAGGAGAAGTGGCAGCGGAATGTCATGCAGGCAGTGATTGTGCTTTGTTGGAGGTAGTGTGGTGCTTAGCTAAGGTATGCATTGCTAATGAGGGTTTTTCAGAAGTAAAAATTGTTGGGGGGGGGCCCACTCTTGCCGCTATTGTGGCTTAATAGTGGGACCTGGGAACTTGAGATGCAGCCCAACATGTAGCCCCTCGCCCGCCCTATCCGTTGCTGTGTCGTTCGCATCACTTTCTTGAATTGCCCAGATTTTCACAAATGAAAACCTTAGCGAGCATCGGCTATATACAAAAATGCTCGAGTCGCCCATTGACTTCAATGGGGTTCGTTACTCAAAACGAACCCTCGAGCATCGCGAAAAGTTAATCTCGAGTAACGAGCACCCGAGCATTTTGGTGCTCGCTCATCTCTAATTAAGACATTTAACTGCCTGTCAAAATTGAATAGAATAGTGGCATTTAAATGGTAAACAGCAACTATCAGCGTTATCCCTGATTGCTGCTGCTGGGGATGGATGTCAGCTGCTGTATTTTTCAAACTTTTATATATCAATCTGCTCAGTTCCTCTTGCTCTGTAACATGATGCTGGTAGATCAGACTGCATATCCAACATGAAGGGTCCCTTTCACAACTCTCTATAGTCCCAATATTCTGTAACAGTGTTACAAAATATTCCGCCTTGGAATTCTGCACCAAAATCCGCATGGCTAACTACAGATTGCGATGTGGAATTGCCAGTAGGATTCTGCTATTTTCAATTGGGCAGCAAAATCCGCATGTTAGCAGTGTGGGTTTTAGTGCAGAATATATCGCATAAGGGCATATTGCACAACGCTGTTGCGGAATATTCTGTTTTGTGTGAAAGATCCGTTAGGCTCGATTTCACGCTTGCCAACACACATTTTTTCTGTGGATGCAAGGCATTTTTGTTTCAAAACCGCCTCACATCACTTTGGAGAAAAAGCATTCCTCCGAGGCTGCTGTCAGTTGCAGAAGATTGCAGAGTTTCTCTCATTGTTTTCAATGGGAGACCTTGTATCACACCATGTGCACCTAGCACATGATGCAATGCTGCTGCCAGCCCTATAGAGAACAATTGGCAGTGCGATGCGAGAGCACAAACAAAGATAGAACATGCCGTGATTTGATTCTATGTGATGTAGGAACAAATCTCTTGGTGCTCATACTTGTGCATCTCGCAACGCACAAATCTTGCACAATTTCCTCGCACGTGTGAACGCGGGCTTAAAGGGGTGGTCTCGCGAAACCAAGTGGGGGTATACACTTCCGTATGGCCATATTAATGCACTTTGTAATATACATTGTGCATTAAATATGAGCCATACAGAAGTTATTCCACTTACCTGCTCCGTTGCTAGCGTCCTTGTCTCCATGGTTCCGTCTAAATTCGCTGGCAGCTTGCTTTTTTAGACGCGCTTGCGCAGTCCGGTCTTCTCCTTTCAGCACGAGCCGCTTCAGTGTGCTCCCCGCTACAGCTCTTCTGCGCATGCGCAGACGAGCTGTCACTGCTCGGGAGCGCGCTGGAGCGGCCATTCTGTACCTTCCTCTGTTAGAGGAAGGTGCAGAGCCGCTCAGCTGTCCGGAGAAGCCGCCCAGCTGTCCTGCCGTCCAGGTAAGTGATGGGCCGGGGGGGCTGTCGTCGCTGTCGCTGCGCCGGGGGGGGGGGGAGCTGTCGTCGCTGTCGCTGCGCCGGGGGGGGGGCTGTCGCTGCGCCGGGGGGGCTGTCGCTGCGATGGGGGGGCTGTCGCTAGGCCGGGGGGGGCTGCCGCTGCGATAAGGGGGCTGTCGCTAGGCCGGGGGGGGCTGTCGCTAGGCCGGGGGAACTAGCGCTGGGCTCCGGGGCCTTCACCTGGGCTGAGGGTCTAGCGCTGGGGAGCCGGGGGCTAGCGCCGGTTACCTGCTGCCTGGCGGTGGGTGACTGGTCGGCGGCTGCGGGGCGTCTGGTCGGCGGCTGCGGGGCGTCTGGTCGGCGGCTGCGGGGCGTCCGGTTGCCATGGAGACACAGCTGGCGTCGTCTCGGGAGCGCGCACGTCGGGCTGCAGCGAGCGACGGGGAAAGAGCCGGCGGCCATCTTGAGGAAACTTTTATAAGTTGCTGAAACGCTGGAACGGTAAGTACAAACCAGCTAGAAATGTCATTTACAGGGGTAATTAGTAATGTATGTTTAATTAGGGGGACTGGGCAAAAAAAAAAATCACTGCTTCCTCGAGACATCTCCTTTAAGCTTTGAGATGAGTAAGGGTTGTGGCAGAATCTACTTGTATCCACTATCCACAGTATGAGGTGAGATGATTTGAGTTGTCATGTTGAAGGGCTCTCTGCTTCTTCATCACTGCCTTCTGAGCACATGCCCTTTTAAGAGCTTTGCATCTGGATCACCTGTACACAGTTAAGTCCCAGAAAGCGGCCAAATACTTATTGATAATTGTTTATATAGACTGATTGTAAGGAATCTCCATATATACAAAGGTAGAGACCATTTATTACACTTCCATTAAATTGCATTATATTTATGCTGCTATATAAAATAGCAAATCCTAAAAAACTGTTGCCGTTAATAAATCTCTTCTGAAAAGTAACAAATGCTGTGATCCCTGCTTGATTTTCTTAGGATCAGAAGAATTCTCCCCATCTCTTTTACCTTGATGTGACATGCATTATTGAAACCAGCATGTTGCTAAGATGCAGTCACGGCCAAGTGACATTGTTAAGATGCCTTTATATTTCTGCAACACAAGCTGACAGCTGTAAGATCATCTGGCAGATGGAGAGTTTCCTTTAAAATTATAGGTTTGTTTTGGATAGTACAACACCACTTACAAGTTTATGAAAAGCATTCAATCATAGCATTTAGTCACTAACTATTGCTCTGATTATAAGACAGAAGAGTCCTTTGAAGTTTTTAAAAGTCATTTTATCCCCTTAAAGGGATTGCTAGGGATTTATCTTATTCTTAAAGAACAAGAGTCTTGCTATTTATTGTGTATTAAAATATATTTTCCCCATGGCACTCACTGAATTAAGTGCACACAAACAATGCAGCGATGCTCAAGCCCGTACGTGAGCCCCCTCTCCCTATCGGTGCAATGCACGATAAAAAAAATGTAGTTTACTGTATAATAAAAGTAATAGAGCTTAGGCATCCGAGCCACTGTCTTTAGAAAAAATCACCTCCAAAGGTAACCTTGTCTCTAAATTCCCTGTAAGGTTGTAATAATTATATAAGAAAAGCAGACTTTGATAAGCTTTGTGCCCTTTTTGTTAGGTGAGAAGTCACTTTATTCTAGTGCAAGTTTCCCTGGCCACTCATGGGTCATAATTCCTGAGCGTAGCATGTATTGTAGAGTCCAGAAGTGGGAAGACACGTTTTATTAATCACAGGATATATTGTCCTAAAAGACTCCTTGCCTCACTCCCTGTCAGTAAATCACATATTCAATCTTAAGGTACCATGGAGCACCAGCATCCTTTCAACGAAGCCTTTATTTATAGCCTGGAGCCTCACACCTACCTCCTAGACAAAGGGAGTATTGCACGCCAGGCAAAAATGTTATTGAGGCTGAACAGACCTTGTTCTCTTTGCTCCTGTCATAAAATTTACTAAAGCCTACATGTTCTTTTTATTAGTTTAAATTGTATCTTTTTCCCTAAGGTCTACTGATGAGAAGACTCCTGTCCGTATAAATTTACTGCTGCTGCATTTTATGTATTAAAGGGGTTGCCTCCGTTTTTTTTTAGATTTAACACCCCCTCCCAACTTTAATTTTGAAATTCACTTACCTGCCCCAAACAGTGTCCGTTCAGCACTCATCTTGTGAGTATGACCTATGAGGTCAGTGGATCTTCTGGCTCCAGTAATGACCTATAAAAAGGTCACATGAGCATGCATGTACCTCTTCATATATTAGATGTATCATGCACCTACAGAAATTACACTAAGGTGTTTGAAATACCGGTCAGGGTAAATTTCCCCGTGTTTTTTATTATTTTATCACTCCCTCCTACTGCTACCATGTTTAAGTAAATCAGACAGCCCCTTTAAATTATGAATATACAAAACCACCTAATATATAATAATACAACATACTTTAATAGTTAGAAAATAAGCATAAGCCGGGCCAAAAATCACAAGTGCGCTGCAATGAAGGTCGCCAAATTATTTAAGAGGTGCATGCTTCTTAATCAGTGGCCAGTCCATGCACCAGAATGTGAAATCTATGCCAGCTACAAGCTGGCGTAGATTTGCACTGTGATTTACACCAGTTTCTGGCGGAAATGATAGTAAATCTCTCAGGCCATGTGAAGCCACGCTCCCTCTTGCTAAGCCCAAAAATGAAAAGTCACAAATTTTCGAACAAATGCACAAAGTCACTACATAAATTCCCCCAGTATTATTTCAATGCTAGGATGTGATAAGATATTCTGCTTTGGTGAATAGTTTATGGCTCCTTTCAACATGTTCGGAATCATGAGCAATGTTCAAAATACTTATTCAAACAAAACATATTAAAAGGGTTTTGCAGGATCATAGCCTATCGTTAGATGGGGTCCGACATTTAGGAATTCTTTCAATCAGGACAATAAAGGGGCTGCATTTCTCCTGTGGCCAACTTGCCCCCTTCATTGCTTACACAGGCATGCACACAGCACTTGGTATTGCAGCTCCTCTAATTTCCTTTGCTGCTTTACTAGATGCTGTACCTATGTAAACAATGAAATGTATGGGACTCCTATAGATCAAACATTTAGGGTATATCCTAAGGCTAGGCCATCAATATTAAGTGTTGAAAACCTCTTTAAATTGACCCTCCATCTGACTACCTGATGCACACTGTGTATTAGTATGCGTTGGTAGTCTAAGACTCTACATGCTGATCTAACTGACCAGCACTTCTCATGTGGACAGCACTAGTTAATCAAAGGCGGTGTAGTGTCTTCGGGTGCTTTTACACAGGACCATCTATAGAGCAATAAATGCCCTACAGGCCGTTCCAGCAATAATCATTCCTGCGCTTTTAAACAGGAATGAGCATCACTGAGTGAATGGTTGTGGAGCGGGCGGGAATCGTTCCGGCCCACCAGCCTCCATTCACAGTAAGCAGGCATACGTTCATAAGTGCATGCAGAAACTGAACGATGAATGACAAGTGAACATATTCCCGTTTGTCATTCAGTCGGTGCACACATTTACAGTGAACGATAATTATTCAAATTCGCACTGGATGTGGGAATCTGAACGATTTATCGGCATGTGTAAAAGGGCTCTTGGACTAAACATGCATACAGTGTGCATCGGGTTGGCAAAGAAGCTGTTGTGGCCTATTTTGCTTGTCCAGATCCGGAGGGTCGCTTTAATTACTAGGAGCCAAAGGAACACAGCCTTTTAAAAAACGAGCACGGTCTGGACAGATCTGAATTGTTATGCATTTTTCTTCATTTTCCATTTAAGAATGTAAGTAATTATGCTACACATAAGGAATCCAGCTTAATATCTATGCGCAGCATAGGAACCTACATTGACAGACCTGTCAGAAAGATGAATGTGAATCCACCTTGCCACGCACTGGTTTGACTTAGGGCTATCCAAGGAGTCAGCACTTGGTGAACCCCTTTTTTTATCCTTCACCTGGGATTTGGTCTTCGCTGCAGGGTCCCTCACGAAGATAATCCTGGTGGTGTGTCTGCTGACGTTGCATTGGGCTGAGGCACGGTACCTGATAGTGTGAACAGGTTCATATGCAGAGGACAGGATAGAGTCAGTAATGTAGGCACAAGAGCAATAACAATGTCTAAGCAGAAGGTAAGGGCAGTCAGCAGGCAATAACAAAGTCCAGTATACAGTATAAGAGTCCAGGTAGAGAACTTGGTGTAACCACAGGTTAGGGATGCAGGAAGAGTAAACTTTGAGGAGGACTCTGTGTCACCTACGGCTGCATCTCCCACTAGCCCTAGGTGGCGAAGTGTCCTTGGCTTACTTAGGCATGATCTCAGGAGTCCATTGCCACTGCAGTACAAACATAAATCTTGCATTTGCATTCTCTGGCGTTCCTCAGACGAAAGCTTGGTTCTTTCTACCTCATAGGTTCTTCAGCAGAAAGAGCAGGAGAAAGCTGAATTGGTCTAGAGAAACCAGCAACCAGATGAATACTCTTTTTATCACAGGTAACTTCACGTAGATGTTCTCTAAAGCATATATCAGTTCTGGAGCCCAGAGACATGAGTTCCTCCAGGGACGAAGGATAAGTTATTATTGATAACTTATTTTTAATTCTACTTGGTAGCCTCTTCCAGAATGGGAAGAATTGGGCTAAGCAGCAGCACATGTGAAAAGACTTGGGTATACTAATAGATCATAGACTGAATATGAGTCAACAATGTGATGCAGCAAACAAAAAGGCAAACACAATTCTGGGATGTATTAAGAGAAGCATAGAGTCTGGATCATGTGAGGCAATTATCCCCCCCCCTACTCATCCTTAGTTAGATCTCATCTGGAATACTGTAATCACTGGGTAGGACCCCTAAAACGTAACCTTTATTGATTTATTTAATGATTAAAAGGTCCTATATTTGGGATCAACATGAAAAGACCACAAACAAATTTAGGCTACAATTGAAAAAATGTCCAAAGATACACAATGGAACCGCCCAGGACAAAGCAGTCCTGTGCATTTGGATTAGTAATAGAGTGATAAACGTGTGTCAATTTAAGTCACTATAGAGCGCGACCAGACTAATACCCATCAGTGATAGTTCTCTATCTATGATGCTGCAATAGAAATATGCTGGTTGCCTTATAGATAGTTAGATAGAGTACTGATATTCGGATAAAATTGTGTATACTCTTAGCACAACAGCTGTTGTACACGTAGCTCTGCTCTGTGAATATATCGTTTCACATAACAAGTTCTACGCATTTCGTCATGTATGATTCATCAGGAACCAAAATTGGGTTAAGAAACAGAACTGGTCATGAGAAATGTACACCAAAAATGGCTCAATAGAGGCTATGAGATGCCCACACGGGGCGAACCTCTACTGCTCTGTTCTATGGCTAGCTATCTAGGTATAGTTGGGGTTAATCTCTGATAGTTGCCCCAGGTGCTAAAATAGCTACCAACCTAACCTGTAGCTAGCTATTTAAGTTTAGACGAGGTTAGCTGAAGTGGCTATCTATGATGCATGTGGCACATTAAGTGATTACTTAATTCCCCTCCTGGGGCCTTTCCGCTTCAGTGACTGCTCATCTGGAATACTGTGTCCCTTTCTGGGCACCCCACTTTAAAAAACACATAGACAAACTGGAGCAAGTTCAGGGAAGAGTTACCAAGATGGTGAGTGGTCTGCAAATCATGTCCTATAAGGAACGGTTAAAGGATCTGGGAATGTTTAGCTTGCAAAAAAGAAGGCTGAGAGGAGACTTAATGGCTGTCTACAAATATCTGAAGGGCTGTCACAGTGCAGAGGGATCAGCCCTATTCTCATTTGTACAAGGAAAGACTAGAAGCAATGGGATGAAACTGAAAGGGAGGAGAGACAAATTAGATATTAGAAAAAAGATTCTGACAGTGAGTGTGATCAATGAGTGGAACAGGTTGCCACAGGAGGTGGTGCGTTCTCCTTCAATGGAAGTGTTCAAACAAAGGCTGGACAAATATCTGGGATGATTTAGTGAATCCTGCACTGAGCAGGGGGCTGGACCCGATGACCCTGGAGGTCCCTTCCAACTCTACCAATGCTTGCTGCAGTGCTTGGTTATTCCATTCCAGTTGTGCAGCTAAAGTACGGAATCATATAGCATACTGACCTACTGTCTTGTACTCTTGGCATAAACCCAGGAGTGCAGAAGCTGCTTAAGAAATTCAGCCTGTTTTCTCAAATACAGTACAAAATATTGCCAGGAATGTCTGGAGATCAATAGTTGTGGAACTCTTGTGGTCCCATAATGGAGTCACTCAGGCTTGGGCTTGCCAGACAAGGAGATAATAAACGCTATCTTGGCTCATTCAGCAGAAAACTGTGCAGGTTTGAGTTCGAAATGTATCTGGCACTGGTTCAAAAAACCTAGGCAGGACTTGAGAGTTTCCATCAAAGTGTGACAACAAAGTAAGCTATGGTCCACAACAAAACGTGATTGTTTAGGCATCCTCTATGATGGAGGATGTCTAATAGCTGGGGGTAGCTGGATGGGGAGAGAATAGGGATGCATGCACTGGCCCTTTAAGAAAGCGAGGCGTGGAAGTGTGTGCGGGCCCTATGGGCAGACACCAGTGGGCCAGGAGAGTACAAACCATGGTGTGTAGTGCGTGGAGAGGAATGGTGCCTGACTGCCATTACAGGAACAGGTGATCAGGGGGAACGGTGGTTGCTCACCGTGAAAAAAACTGTTTAACAAATCTGTACTAAGTGGAATTTCAAAATAATAGTCATACCTTATTATATTAATACATCATTACTGTTAAGTATTTCACATGCTGCCTCGCTTTGTTGGCTTTGGTCCTTAAATACAGGGAAAGTCAGTTTGAAAAATAATATGTGGCATATGTTGTGAAATAGACCTCAATGCCCTTGTAGTAATGAGGCGCCTCATCTGAATACATTAAGTAATTGTTTGATAAGGAACTCCAATAACATTTATTTCACTTAATGTCATTGTTACTCTACAGAGACAAAAAGGAAACCTTTACAACAAAATAATACAATAGTTTGGCACCATTACAAAATGAGTATTCTTTCACACTTGGCCAGTCCCTCTTTGCTGCATTCAATCTTTGAGACAGTGATGAATTAAGAGACTGAAGTAAGGAAGATGCTAATGGTGTGGGTAGGAAAGCTATGTTTAACACAAGTTAAATTAATGTTGTGGTCGTGGAAAGATTCAGATCCTGACTCCTGCACTCGGAGTCGATGGAATGATGACTTCGTATGACTATGTGACTATGAAAGCTCTTGTACTGTAGCTTATACACTCATTGTCCAAAAGTATCAAGCACCTAGAAGGAGTTGTCAGAATTGAATGAAACTTTATCTGTGGGATAGTAATATATAGGTAGAGTAAGTAAAAAAAAAAAGAGTTCCGGCACTTTAGAGGTTCAGTAAAAACAATACACTGATATAGATCCTGAGACAGATAGCCCCCCTAAAATCCAGATGCACCTTGAACCTATTAGCTGTGTGGACATGAAGTCCGGGGTCACAATTTCAGAGCTAATGCTGAGTTATAAATGGATATATACATACAGAATATGGATGTGCAAAGCGTTTCAAAGGTTATACTTTATCACAATTGATCAAGTGTTAAAAGTGTGGACTTTTAACATTACAGGCTTCAACTACTGCATCTTAAATAATGAATTATGTAATGCAGTATACTTTTGACAGTGTTTATTAAGCTGGCTTGCATGGAGGCCTTGAGTAGGCTGCTGGGTGCCATAATAAGCCATTAGCACCTTATCATCTCATTGCGGGGTGCTGATGGGTGACAGGGTGAGTCCCCTTCCCCTGTCACTCACCTACATGCCGCAATAGCTATTGATTCTGGCATGTAAAGGGTTAAGCAGCCAGAATCAGAGGTTTCTCCGCTCCTAGCCATTGCAACAGGTACCTACTTTCAGTAGACAGCTGAACCCAGCTCTTCTTGGCAGAGATTCCAATGCAGGTCTTAGACTGTATTTTAACTGCGACCTACCCTAAGGCCGTAAAATCTGGCTGGTCACGAAGGGGTTTATCCTCCTTTAAGCAGTTTAGTAGTTGATCAATGATGAAGTAATGGCATGTATATGTTGGTATAATGGAAAGACATTTATCAACCGCAAATATTTTCCTTTAAACCATTATTTTTCTCAGCCATTAATTTCCTAAACTTTGCTGTCTCTAAGCCATTTTCACCTTTTTGTTATAGTAAATTATTCTCTGACAGTTCCCCCTTGCTTTTACCACTGCCAAAGGGGTACAAATCCTAATCTTTATGATCGGCACTCGCTAATAAGTTTCACAGTTATTTTCTGGGTACACAGAGTTTTCCAGAATAACAAGAGAATTGGGAGAGAATCTTCAAAGGGACTGGAATAATCTTTTAATTTGTCAAAGCTTTACTCTCAGTACAAACAAATGTATTAAAGCCATCAATCTCTTCTTTTTCACATGCCAGAAGAAATTGGGTTATTGCATAAATGTTGACGTCCACATTTGACTTTCCTCAGTGGATGTGATTAGAGGTTCAATCCATTACATAGACGTTATTGTAGTGGCAAAGTTATAGAAACTGGGATATTTCTGCTGGCTCTTTCAGCCAAAGTGTAAGTTATATCTTCTTTTTCTGTACTGTATACACAAATCTGATACTTAATTATGATTTTAGGTCATTTTTTAGGCTTCAGCTCAGATAAAACATGACTCATGCAGCTACAAGAAGACTGTTTACAGAGGTTTAGCTCAGTTTTGCTGTCTGAATACATTGAGGATGGAAGACATTCCTGTGGATATTGATTATTGCTATCTGAGTAAATCTTAGGAACTGGATATAAAAATGCAGGAGGGAAAAGAGAGTTGTCATAAGTTGAACTTCAGGTCGGTTTTCTCAATATACTATGCTTAATTGTAAGGATATGCGATAGCTGTGATCTATAGAAAAAGGAATGGATGAGAAGTAAGAATATCATGGATATCTCTTCTCCAAGATTAGGTGCAAGGAAAGTAATGTTGATCTGAACACTAGTCTTTTCATATGATTTTGAGATTAGAAACTTTTACCACACATACTATGAAATTTGGCTTAGCAACAAATTCTGTTTAATATAGTGTATGTGCAGGAGTGCTGAAGGCTATATTGCAAGTATGATTGAATCTGGGCTTTCTTAGCTACTGAACTTCCCTACGATGTTCTCAATTAACCCATCCAAATCTCAAGTGGACATATCTCAGTTATATCTGTCTCTCTCCTCGAAGGTTACTTTTGTTTTGAAAGGAAAAGGTTGACTCATTTGTACCACTACAAAAAAATCCAAGATTTTTGCAATTTGCTTGAAAATGCATTGCAGATACTTTGCACCTGGAAAAACCAACATAAATTATTTTACCATGAACCTAAAACACACAAACATAATGTTATAACAGTAGACACAATAGAAGAGATTTATACAAACAGGTGGATATTATACATTTAAAAGGTTCTAACATGAGTTCAGCTAGGCAGTTATAGCTATTAACCCATTTAGGACCAAGCACGGTAAATTTACGGTGCTTGGTCCTGGGCTTTAAACCCAGCCGATTGTAAAAATACGGCGAGGGTTTAAAGCCCCGACTTCTGCAATCAAACAGGAGCATGTCAGGTTGTCAGCTGTTAGTCACTCAGAACTGACGGAGGGGATGGCAGAAACCAACAGCAGGTAATATACCCCTCTCTCCCTTGCTCAGTTATAAAGCCTTATATAGGCCCTCACTCAGTAATAATTCTCCTCAAAGGTCTACTCAGTAATCATGGACTATATAGGTCCCATTCCATAATAATCCCACTCACAGGTTCCCACTCAGTAATAATACCCCATATAGGTCCCATTTAGCAATATTGTTCTATATGGCCTCCCACACACTAATAATCCCCTCACAGACCCCCATCCAGTAATAATGCCCTACATCACCTCTCATTCAGTAATAATGTCCCATATAGAGGCCCCATTCAATAATAATGCCCCATATAGGCCCCATTAGGTAATAAAGCCTCATATAGCCTCTCACTCAATAACAATGGCCCCCAATCAGAAATAATGCCCGATCAGTAATAATCCCTCATGTGACTGACAGGTCATTAATACGTGTTCGCCAAGGACCTACCGCTCGGATCCCTGTAGATCATCTATGATTCTATGAGATCAGTTAATTCCCAGGGCCACTATCACTGCAGTCAGTGTATGAAGCAGAAAGTGCTGACTATAGGCCCCGCTCAGTAATAATGCCTCATGTGGCCTCCCACTCAGTAGTAATCCCCCTTACAGGGCCCCACCTAGACACAATACCCTATATAGGCCCTCACTCAGTAATATTGCCACATATAGGCTCCCATTCAATAATAATGCCACATATAGGCCCTACTCAGTAATAATACCCCATATGGCCTTCCACTCAGTGATAATGTGATTGTCACATGATCACTCTTCTCGGAACTCCGTGTGTAAACAGGGTGGCCATGTAATAATAATAATCTTTATTTGTATAGCGCCAACATATTCTGCAGCACCTACATAGACAGGGGGAATACAGAAAGACAAAAAAAATACAAAAATTACAGAACTACGGTTACATAGTAATCAGTTGATGGAAGCAATAGGGGTGAGGGTCCTGCTCTAACAAGCTTACATACTACCAGTAATGGGGTGATACAGAAGGTAAAGGTCTGGAGATGTGCACGGTATGGCGAGGTGGAGAGTGAGGGATACTATACACATAGACAATGGTCAGACATTTGGCCGTGCGATGGCAGGATCAGTATGACTGCAGGAGCGGTTTATGATGGCTAGCAGGGATTGCAGTCAATAGGTCAGGGAGCATGTTATCAGGCGGAGTACAGAGGGGTTTGTTTAGGGTATGCGGTATTTCCTGGATTGCCCGGATAGCCTTTGGTAGTGCGTTCCAGAAGACCGGTGCTGCTCTGGAGAAGTTTTGGAGGCAGGAATGAGAAGTTCGAATTAAAGGGGCGCTCAGTCTGGTTTCGTTAGCAGAGCGGAGAGCCCGGGCTGGGTGATGGATTGAGATGAGGTAGGCAATATAGGGAGGCGCTGCGCTGTGGAGGGCTTTGTGGATGAAGGTAGTAAGTTTAAATTGAATTCTGTATTTAACGGGCAGCCAGTGCAGTGATCGGCACAGGGCTGAGGTGTCCGAGTAGCGGTTGGACAGGAAAATGAGCCCGGCTGCCGCATTCAGGATGGATTGGAGAAGGTAGAGTCTGGTGCAGGGGAGGCCGATCAGCAACGAGTTGCAATAATCGAGCCGAGAGTGGATGAGAGCAACAGTAAGCGTTTTTAGCGTGTCTAGAGTGAGAAAAGAGCGGATTCTTGCGATGTTCTTGAGGTGCAGCTGACATGTTCAGGCGAGAGATTGGATGTAGGGGGTAAATGATAGATCAGAGTTGATTTGACCCCAAGGCAGCGGGCATGTTGTCTAAGAGTTATGGTGGCGCCACACACTGAGATGGAGATGTCAGGATGAGGTCAGTTAGTGGAGGGTGGAAATACCAGTGAGTCAGGTTTAGAGAGGTTTAATTTTAGGTAGAGAGAGGACATAGTGCAGAGATGTCACGGGAAGAGGTGTATAGCTGGGTGTCGTCAGCATACAGGTGGTATTGGAGGCCAAATCGTCTGATGGTTTGTCCAATAGGGGCTGTGTAGATAGGGAAGAGGAGGGGGCCGAGGACAGAGCCCTGGGGGACTCCAACAGCAAGGGGAAGAGGAGGGGAGGTAGAGCCAGCAAAGGAGATGCTGAAAGAGCGGTCAGATAGGTAGGTGGAGAACCAAGAGAGAGCAGTGTCCTTTAAGCCAATGGAGCAAAGCATACTGAGGAGGAGTTTGTGGTCAACAGTGTCAAATGCTGTGGAGAGGTTGAGGAGGATCAGTAGGGAGTAATCGCCCCTCGATTTGGCTATCAGTAGGTCATTGTATACCCTTGTAAGGGCAGTTTCTGTTAAGTGTTGGGGTCAGAAGCCAGACTGTATGGGGTCTAGGAGAGCGTTCTCTGATAGATAGCTTACAAGGTGGAAGTAAACTAGGTGTTCTAGTAGTTTGGAGATGAAGGGGAGTTGCGTCAAGAGTCTGCTTCTTTAGCAGTGGGGATATGATGGCATGTTTGAAAGAAGAGGGAAAGATGCCAGAGGTCAGAGAGAGGTTGAATATACTGGTGAGATGGGAGATGACCAATGGGGAGAGGGATCGGAGGAGGTGTGAGCGGAGAGGGTCGCTAGCGCAGGTGGTGGGGCGAGCAGAGAAGAGCAATTTGGAGACTTCTTCCTCTGTCATTGGTCTGAGTACAGATAGTGAGCATGAGCTAGATGCAGTGCTGACAAGACTAGGGTCAGGGCTAGTCTGGGATTGGGAAGTTATTTCCTGATGGATAAAATTCTATGCAGGCAAAAAAATAAATGTCCGCATGTTGTTGCATATGAACAGCGATCATTTAGTCATTCACATCCACTATTACAGTGAATGTGAATGATTTATGAATAGAGATGAGCGAACGTACTCGTCCGAGCTTGATACTCGTTCGAGTATTAGCGTGTTCGAGATGCTCGTTACTCGTAACGAGTACCACGCGATGTTCGGGTTAATTTTACTTTCCTCTCTGAGACGTTAGCGCGCTTTTCTGGCCAATTGAAAGACCGGGAAGGCATTACAACTTCCCCCTGCGACGTTCAAGCCCTATACCACCCCCCTGCAGTGAGTGGCTGGGGAGATCAGGTGTCACCCGAGTATAAAAATCGGCCCCTCCCGCGGCTCGCCTCAGATGCGTTGTGAGATAGCTGAGGGACAGTGCTGTTGGTCCCGGAGCTGCTATAGGGAGAGTGTTAGGAGTTAGTGTAGGCTTCAAGAACCCCAACGATCCTTCTTAGGGCCACATCTAACCATGTGCAGTAGTGTGGAGGCTGCTTTTAGCAGTGTTGCACATTTTTTATTTTTTGGTATATCGGCCATGCAGAGCATTGCACCCTGCAGTAATAGTCCAGGGACAGAAGTGTGGAGGCAGGGAGAGCATTAGGAGTTATTGTAGGCTTCAAGAACCCCAACGGTCCTTCTTAGGGCCACATCTAACCGTGTGCAGTACTGTGGAGGCTGCTTTTTGCAGTGTTGCACATTTTTTTTTTTTTGGTATATCGGCCATGCAGAGCATTGCGCCCTGCAGTAATACTCCAGGGATAGAATTGTGTAGGCAGGGCCAGAAGACATATATTATAGATTGAATATACGCAGTGGTCCTTTTGAAAAAAATATTGAAAAAAAATCTATTTGGCCTGCCTGTCACTCTGCTCAGTGTTCTGGGTCCGTGTCTGCTGGGGGTAGTATTTCTCCAAATAAATACGCAGCCAGCTAAGTGTTACAGCAGGCTTGCGCCAAATTATTTCCTGGCTCTGAAATCACCGGTCTGTTGCAGTTAATAACAGACAGTGCAACACTGCAGTTCCGTGACACACATCAGGGACAGAATTGTGTAGGCAGGGCCAGAAGACATATATTATAGATTGAATATACGCAGTGGTCCTTTTGAAAAAAATATTTGAAAAAAATCTATTTGGCCTGCCTGTCACTCTGCTCAGTGTTCTGGGTCCGTGTCTGCTGGGGGTAGTAGTTCTCCAAATAAATACGCAGCCAGCTAAGTGTTACAGCAGGCTTGCGCCAAATTATTTCCTGGGGTTCCGTAAACGAAGTCAGCCTCCAACCACAGGCCAATAAGCGGCACATTTAATTACAGCGTTCTGTTTCTGCACTACTGCTAATACACCATGCTGAGGGGTAGGGGTAGGCCTATAGGACGTGGACGCGGGCGAGGACGCGGAGGCCCAAGTCAGGGTGTGGGCACAGGCCGAGCCACTGCGGTGGCCAGGGGTAGAGGCAGGGCCAGACCGAATAATCCACCAACTGGTTCCCAAAGCGCCCCCTCGCGCCATGCTACCCTGCAGAGGTCAAGGTGCTCTACGGTGTGGCAGTTTTTCACAGAGACGCCTGACGACCGACGAACAGTGGTGTGCAACCTTTGTCGCGCCAAGATCAGCCGGGGAGCCACCACCACCAGCATGCGCAGGCATATGATGGCCAAGCACCCCACAAGGTGGGAGAATGCCCGTTCACCGCCTCCGGTTTGCCCCAACCTGCCACTGAGATCCAACCCCCCTCTGAGGACACAGGCAATACCGTCTACTGGCCTGCACCCACACCCTCACCTCCGCTGTCCTAGGCCCCATCCAGCAATGTCTCTCAGCGTAGCGTCCAGACGTCGCTAGCGCCACAGTTTGAGCGCAAGCGCAAGTACGACGCCACGCACCTGCACGCTCAAGCGTTAAACGTGCACATTGCAAAATTGATCAGCCTAGAGATGCTGCCGTATAGGCTTGTGGAAACGGAGGCTTTCAAAAGCATGATGGCGGCGGCGGCCCCGCGCTACTCGGTTCCCAGTCGCCACTACTTTTCCCGATGTGCCGTCCCAGGCCTGCACGACCACGTCTCCCGCAACATTGTACGCGCCCTCACCAACGCGGTTACTGCCAAGGTCCACTTAACAACAGACACGTGGACAAGCACAGGCGGGCAGGGCCACTATATCTCCCTGACGGCACATTGGGTGAATTTAGTGGAGGCTGGGACAGAGTCAGAGCCTGGGACCGCTCACGTCCTACCCACCCCCCGAATTGCGTGCCCCAGCTCGGTGGTGGTATCTGCGGGGGCGTATGCTTCCTCCACTAAAGCACCCTCCTCCTCCTCCTACGCAACCTCTGTCTCGCAATCAAGATGTGTCAGCAGCAGCAGCACGTCGCCAGCAGTCGGTGTCACGCGGCGTGGCAGCACAGCGGTGGGCAAGCGTCAGCAGGCCGTGCTGAAACTACTCAGCTTAGGAGAGAAGAGCCACACAGCCCACAAACTGCTGCAGGGTCTGACAGAGCAGACGGACCGCTGGCTTGCGCCGCTGAGCCTCCAACCGGGCATGGTCGTGTGTGACAACGGCCGTAACCTGGTGGCGGCTCTGCAGCTCGGCAACCTCACGCACGTGCCATGCCTGGCCCATGTCTTTAATTTGGTGGTTCAGCGCTTTCTGAAAAGCTACCCCCACTTGTCATACCTGCTCGGAAAGGTGCACCAGCTCTGCGCACATTTCCGCAAATCCCACACGCACGCTGCCACCCTGCGGACCCTGCAACATCGGTTTAATCTGCCAGTGCACCGACTGCTGTGCGACGTGCCCACACAGTGGAACTCTACGCTCCACATGTTGGCCAGACTCTATGAGCAGCGTAGAGCTATAGTGGAATACCAACTCCAACTTGCGCGGCGCAGTGGGAGTCAGCCTCCTCAATTATTTACAGAAGAGTGGGCCTGGCTGGCAGCCATCTGCCAGGTCCTTGGAAAATTTGAGGAGTCTACCCAGATGGTGAGCGGGGATGCTGCAATCATTAGCGTCACCATTCCTCTGCTATGCCTCTTGAGAAGTTCCCTGCAAAGCATAAAGGCAGACGCTTTGGAATCAGAAACGGAAGCGGGGGAAGACAGTATGTCGCTGGATAGTCAGAGCAACCTCATGTCTATATCTCAGCGCGTTGAGGAGGAGGGGGAGGAGCATGAGGAGGAGGGGGAAGAGACAGCTTGGCCCACTGCTGAGGGGACAGATGCTGCTTGCCTGTCATCCTTTCAGCGTGTATGGCCAGAGGAGGAGGAGGAGGATCCTGAAAGTGATCTTCCGAGTGAGGACAGCCATGTGTTGCGTACAGGTACCCTGGCACACATGGCTGACTTCATGTTAGGATGCCTTTCTCGTGACCCTCGCGTTACACGCATTCTGGCCACTACGGATTACTGGGTGTACACACTGCTTGATCCACGGTATAAGGAGAGCCTTTGCACTCTCATTCCCGAAGAGGAAAGGGGTTCGAGAATGATGCTACACCACAGGGCGCTGGTGGACAAACTGATGGTAAACTTCCCATCCGACAGCGCTAGTGGCCGAAGGCGCATTTCCGCGGCCCAGGTAGCAGGGGAGGCGCAGAGATCAGGCAGCATGTACAGCACAGGCAGAGGAACACTCTCTAAGGCCTTTGACAGCTTTATGGCTCCCCAGCAAGACTGTGTCACCGGTCCCCAGTCAAGGCTGAGTTGGCGGAAGCACTGTAAAAGGATGGTGAGGGAGTACGTAGCCGATTGCAGCACCGTCCTCGGTGACGCCTCTGCCCCCTACAACTACTGGGTGTTGAAGCTGGACACGTGGCCTGAACTCGCGCTGTATGCCCTGGAGGTGCTTGCTTGTCCTGCGGCTAGCGTCTTGTCAGAGAGTGTGTTTAGTGTGGCTGGGGGAATCATCACGGATAAGCGTACCCACCTGTCAACCGACAGTGCTGACAGGCTTACACTCATCAAGATGAACAAAGCCTGGATTTCCCCAGACTTCTCTTCTCCACCAGCGGACAGCAGCGATACCTAAGCAATACGTAGGCTGCACCCGCTAATGGAAGCATCGTTCTCTATCACCATCCAAAACGGGGACCTTTTTGCTTCATCAATCTGTGTATAATATTCATCCTCCTCCTCCTGCTCCTTCTCCTGAAACCTCACGTAATCACGCCGAATGTGCAATTTTTCTTAGGCCCACAAGGCTCAGTCATATAATTTTTCTAAACAATTTTTATACGTTTCAATGCTCATTAAAGCGTTGAAACTTTCACCTCAACCAATTTTTATTTTAACTGGGCTGCCTCCTGGCCTAGTTACCAATTAAGCCACATTAACCAAAGCGATTAATGGGTTTCACCTGCCCTCTTGGTTGGGCACGTGCAATTTTTCTGAGGTACATTAGTACTGTTGATACAGCAATTTTTGTGGGCCCTCGCCTACAGTGTAATCAAATTAATTTTTAGCCCACCTGCATTACAGCTGACGTTACATCAGCTGTGATGGGCACTGCAATGGGATATATTTATGTACCGCCGGTGGCTTCCTGGCACCCACCCATGCTGCGGGTCCACAGGGAGTTGTAAATGCATCTGTTTCCACTTCTAAAGAACCCCAGTCTGACTGGGGCATGCAGTGTGGGCCGAAGCCCACCTGCATTAAACATTACATTACTACCTCAGCTGTGTTGGGCAATGCAATGGGATATATTTATGTACCGCCGGTGGGTTCCAGGGAGCCACCCATGATGTGGGTCGACAGGGAGTTGTAAATGCATCTGTTTCCACTTCTAAAGAACCCCAGTCTGACTGGGGCATGCAGTGTGGGCCGAAGCCCACCTGCATTAAACATGACAATACTACCTCAGCTGTGATGGGCAATGCAATGGGATATTTTTATGTACCGCCGGTGGGTTCCAGGGAGCCACCCATGCTGTGGGTAAACAGGGAGTTGTAAATGCATCCGTTTCCACTTCTAAAGAACCCCAGTCTGACTGGGGCATGCAGTGTGGGCCGAAGCCCACCTGCATTAAACATGACAATACTACCTCAGCTGTGATGGGCAATGCAATGGGATATTTTTATGTACCGCCGGTGGGTTCCAGGGAGCCACCCATGCTGTGGGTGCACACGGAATTCCCATTGCGGAGTTGTACCTGCCTGTGACTATATATAAAAAAACGCGGTCTGACTGGGGCATGCAGACACCTTGACAGAATGAATAGTGTGTGGCACATAGGTTCCCCATTGCTATGCCCACGTGTGCAGCTCCAGATGGAGGTGGCAGAGGATTGGATTTCTCATTGCTTCTGTACAGCATTGTGGGCTATCGCCCCGCCACTTTTAAAGAGGGTCGCTGCCTAGCCGTGCCAACCCTCTGCAGTGTGTGCCTGCTTTTCCTCTGGCAGACGCACTTATAAATAGACATGAGGGTGGCGTGGCATGAGGGCAGCTGAAGGCTGGGCAGGGACAGTTTGGTGTGCGCTGTGGACACTGGGTCGTGTGGGGGGGGGGGGGGGATTTGGCAGCATGTAACCCAGGAGAAGTGGCAGCGGAGTATCATGCAGGCAGTGATTGTGCTTTGTTGGAGGTAGTGTGGTGCTTAGCTAAGGTATGCATTGCTAATGAGGGCTTTTCAGATGTAAAAGTTGTTGGGGGGGGGGCCCACTCTTGCTGCTATTGTGGCTTAATAATGGGACCTGTGAACTTGAGATGCAGCCCAACATGTAGCCCCTCGCCTGCCCTATCCGTTGCTGTGTCGTTCCCATCACTTTCTTGAATTGCCCCGATTTTCACAAATGAAAACCTTAGCGAGCATCGGCGATATACAAAAATGCTCGGGTCGCCCATTGACTTCAATGGGGTTCGTTATTCGAAACGAACCCTCGAGCATCGCGAAAAATTCGTCTCGAGTAACGAGCACCCGAGCATTTTGGTGCTCGCTCATCTCTATTTATGAACGAAAATGCGAATGATTTTTTTGCCTGTATAAACAGGCTGTGTGAGAAAACTCTGCCATCATTCACTTGTGCAAACGATTTATCATTCTATGCTAAAAGAGCCTAAGACTAATGATGCATATTATTACACAGTGTACATCAAGTAGTCAGAAAGGTTGGTGTGGTCATCTTTGATTGTCCAGACCTGGAGGGTCGCTTTAAGATTTCCTGGATTCACTTGTCATGGCATCATCGAAACAGAATGGGTGTTAATGGGGCCTGGTTGGTAATTCCAATACATAGAGGACTGAAATAACTTGCCAGAGTCTTATTGAAGCAACATTTTACATGATGAGAATATGAACAATTACTTTTTTGCTTCCTATTCACTGATTGCTGAGGGTTAGAATAGAAAAAAAGGAAATGGTAAAATCAATTATTTTTGGACTGGAATGGTGGTATTACCGCTGCCTAAAAAAATTTGAAATTTTTGTAACATGGAATAATGATCAATGGAATAGAAAAGGCTTGAGTGGGCAATCTTCAATTGGTTCACCTAATTATCCATTCTTGGGAAGAATGCTCAAAAATCTGTCATCTTTGGGGAGTAATCTGAGTATGTCTGTACTCAAGAAGGCTATTGAAGATGGATGTTAGAGATGATAGAGCAAACATCCAACTTAAATTGCTTTTCTTCCATTCTCTGACATGTCTTCCATGGGGTCAGGTGTACATGGGTGTTCTGTCACCCCAAGAGATCTTCAATATAAAAGTATAATCCCCCTTCTTCACTCATAAAAGAATGTCTTGAAGATGAGCCATCTGCATAAGACCTTAAGGCATAACTGAATAAAATTTACCTTAATGTATCAGTGAAAACCATAAATGATTTTTATCAGAAATGTGTTCTGGGATTTCCTCTAAGCAGGGCACTTGACCTTCTGTGGTTATTATGCATTAATTGCTAGGTTTCACTTGCTAATATTCCTTTGGTATCTGCATACATTCCCTTAATTAAATCGGTTAACATTTTTTATGCAAGCAAAGTCTTTTATTGACCATTTGACCATTTAAAAGCCAGTTGTATTTCCAAATAATCAGCAATCTATAGAACCTGCTTAAAGGGGTATTCTGGTACTTTTTACATTTTTAATAGAGATGAGCGAACGTACTCGTTTCGAGTAATTACTCGATCGAGCACCATGATTTTCGAGTACTTCAGTACTCGGGTGAAAAGATTCGGGGGGCGTGGAGAGGCGTGGCGGTGCGGGGGGTAGCAGCGGGGAACAGGGGGGAGCCCTCTCTCTCTCCCTCTCCCCCCCACTCCCCGCTGCAACCCACCACTCACCCACGGCGCCCCCCGAATCTTTTCGCTCGAGTACGGAAGTACTCCAAAATCGCGGTACTCGGGCGAAAAAGGGGCGTGGCCGAGTACGCTCGCTCATCTCTAATTTTTAACTATTGATGATCGTCTGGTTATTAATACATGTTCTCCGGGGACCCACTGCTCGGATCCTTGTAGATCAGTTGATTCCCAGTGCCGCTATCACTGTAGTCAGTGCATGAAGCAGAAAGCACTTGCTACAGTACAGTAGCCTGGGTTGGTACTGCAGTGCAGCTTCAACTGAATTCAAGAACTGAATGGTCAGAAATAGTCACTTTCGATGTTGATATTGCTATTCATACGTCTCTGTGTCTATTAACAAAGGAAGATTTATACCGAAGTGCGAGTTCTGGTGTATTTTGTCTCTCTCTCCGCAATATCAGCAGCGAAGTGCTCACCAAATCTCAATAGAGGCCCATTTTTTTCAAATGAAGTGGATAAAGTTGTTAGAAATGTGTAAAATCCTCTAATGAGCACATCCTAAACTCACAACTCTAACCTAATGTATCTATCTATCTGATCTATCTATCTATCTATCTATCTATCTATCTATCTATCTATCTATCTATCTATCTACTATACATACAGTCATGAGAAAAACTAAGTGCACCTTGTTTAAATTCTATGGTTTTACGATTCAGGACTCAGGACATAAAAAGAAAATTTGGTACTTAGAATGTCTTTAAATTAGGTAAATGCAACCTCAAATGAACAACAGCATTTAATAAAGTATACAGTGTCATTTATTTAACAAAAACTAGACCAAAAGCAGAAGCAGTTTGTGAAAAATTAAGTATTGCTTACTGCTTCCATAGGGATTAAAAGTATAAGTAGCCACCAGCTTCTGATAATCAAATGTTCTTGATTAACCCCATAAGTTGCACGCCCGGAAATTTTCCGGGACGAGCTCCACTGCCGATAGTGATATAGCCCAGAAGATTTCCGGGCTATGTTTCACTATGGGAGCTGAAGAGCACAATGCCACAATCTGTGGCATTGTCCTCTGCCTGCACAGACCCACAGTGAACAGTGCAGGACTTTGAAAAACAGAAACAGGAAGATATTGCCGATCTGCCGGCAATCTCCCGCTTCTAAATTCAAAGTCCTGCTTTGTTTACAGGTTGCCATAGAGACCATCGGCTTGTCAGAAGCAAGCCGATAGTCTCTGTGGCAGGGAGAGCTGGTGCTTGGCTGTCAGAGGACAGCCAGGCACCAGCTCTTACAGAGAAAACCTCCGATCTCTGCTGTGTTAACCCTTTAAATGCTGCGGTCTATGCGATTGCAGCATGTAAAGGGCTGTCACTATCGGACCCCCGGAGTGTGATCAGGGGGTCCTGATGGGTCTCTGTGGAAGTCCCATAAAGGGACAAAAATAAAAAAAAAGTAAAAAAGTAATAAAAAAAATAAAAATAAAAACACTTGTCTCCCTTTACTTTGTAATAAATTAAAAATAAAATTACGCATGTGGTATCCCTGCGTCATAATGACCCAGAGGAGGAAGTTAGTACATTATTTAAAGGGGTTGTCCCGCGAAACAAAGTTGGGGTATACACTTCTGTATGGCCATATTAATGCACTTTGTAATGTACATTGTGCATTAATTATGAGCCATACAGAAGTTATTCACTTACCTGTTCCGTTGCTAGCGTCCCCGTCTCCATGGTGCCGTCTAATTTTCAGCATCTAATCGCCCGATTAGACGTGCTTGCGCAGTCCGGTCTTCTCCGTGTGGAATGGGGCTGCTCGTGCTGGAAAGCTGCTCCTCGTAGCTCCGCCCCGTCACGTGTGCCGATTCCAGCCAATCAGGAGGCTGGAATCGGCAATGGACCGCACAGAAGACCTGCGGTCCACCGAGGGTGAAGATCCCGGCGGCCATCTTCGCAAGGTAAGTAAGAAGTCACCGGAGCGCGGGGATTCGGGTAAGTACTATCCGTTTTTTTTTTCAACACATGCATCGGGTTTGTCTCGTGCCGAACGGCGGGGCTATTGAAAAAAAAACAAAAAACGTTTCGGCGCGGGACAACCCCTTTAACCCCTTAATGACACGGACCCTTTTTTTATTTTTTCCCCATTTCTTTTTTTCCTCCCCCCGTTTGAAAAATCATAATTCCTTTATTTATTCATCGACGTCGCTGTATGAGGGCTTGTTTTTTGCAGGACAAGTTGTATTTTTCAGTGGTGCTATTTAAAGTACCATATAATGTACTGAAAAACTTTTACAAAATTCTTAGTGGAGTAAAATGAAAAAAAAATGACATTCCACCATCTTTCAGTGCGTTTTGTTTCTACGGCACACAAACTGCAACAAAAATGACCTGATAACTTTATTCTATGGGTCAGTACAATTACTACAATACAAAACTTGTATAGTTTTTTTTTTGCTGTAGTACTTGCATTTTTTTTAAGGACATTTATTTTTTTTAAATTATTTTCTGCTGCATCTTCTGCGCGCAATAACCTTTTTATTTTTCTGTCAACTTACTTGAGCAAGGGCTCATTTTTTGCAAGATGTCCTGTAGTTTACGTTAGTACCAATTTGGAATACATACGACTTTTTGATCACTTTTTATTGCATTTTTTCTGGGAAACAAGGTGACTGAAAAAGTGCATTTGTGGCGTTTTTTCTTTTTTTTTCGGACTACGTTCACCATGCGGGGTAAATAATGCACTAGATCGGACTTTTACGGACGCGGTGATACCAAATATGTATTTTTCTTTTATGATTTAGATTTTTTTATTATTGATATGGCAAAAGGAGGGTGATTTAAACTTTTATTACTTTTTTTTAAAGTGTGAAAAAGTCGTGAAAAAGAAAAAAAGCTATTACAATTTGGTATTGGCATAATCGTACCGGCCTGTAGAATGACTTGAAAATATTATTTATACTGCTCAGAGAATGCAGTGAAAAATAAAAATAAAAAACATGCCAGAATTACAGATTTTGTTAATCTTGCCACTAGAAAAAATGGAATAAAAAGTGATCAAAATTTTACATGTTCCAAAAAATTAGATAAATGAAGACTAAAGTTCATCCTGCAAAGAACAGGCCTTCTAGAGCTCTGGCAATGGGAAAAAAAATCAATACGGCTCTTGGAATGTGGCAACACAAAAGCAAACCTTTAAGAAAAAAAAAGTTTTAAATGTACTAAAATAGCAAAACATAAAAAAACTGTATAAACCTGGTATCGCCGGAATCGTGTGACTCAGAGAATAATGTTATCACATTATTTATTCTGCACGCTAAACGCCGTAAAAATGAAATCCAAAAATCAAATGGCAGGATTTCTTTTTTTCCCCCAATCTCCCTACAATTGTTTTTTACAAAAGTTATGCAATACATTATATACCCCAAAATGATGCCATCAAAAAGTACAACTTGTCCTGCAAAAAACAAGCCCATATATGGCTGTGTCAATGGAAAAATGAAAATATGGCTCTTGGAACTTGACTGCAAAATTAGTTGAAATTAAATGATTAGACCATTTAAAAAACCTGCCCTGGTGGATCTGACAGGGAGGTAAGAAACCCGCCACTCAAGGGGTTAACTGATCATCAGCAAGTGTGACCACTTCTATAAAAGTAGAAGTTTTGGCAGTTTGCTGGTCTGGAGCATTCAGCCATGTGTTAATACAGTGCCAACGAGGAAAGGCATTAGCAATGATTTTAAAGAAGCAATTGTTGCTATCCACCAATCTGAGAAGGGTTATAAGTAGAGATGAGCGAGCACCAAAATGCTCGGGTGCTCGTTACTCGAGACGAACTTTTCGCAATGCTCGAGGGTTCGTTTCGAGTAACGAACCCCATTGAAGTCAATGGGCAACCCGAGCATTTTTGTATATCGCCGATGCTCGCTAAGGTTTTCGTTTGTGAAAGTCTGGGCAATTCAAGAAAGTGATGGGAACGACACAGCAACGGATAGGGCAGGCGAGGGGCTACATGTTGGGCTGCATCTCAAGTTCACAGGTCCCATTATTAAGCCACAATAGCGGCAAGAGTGGGCCCCCCCTCCCAACAACTTTTACTTCTGAAAAGCCCTCATTAGCAATGCATACCTTAGCTAAGCACCACACTACCTCCAACAAAGCACAATCACTGCCTGCATGACACTCCGCTGCCACTTCTCCTGGGTTACATGCTGCCCAAACCCCCCCCCATGACCCAGTGTCCACAGCGCACACCAAAGTGTCCCTGCCCAGCCTTCAGCTGCCCTCATGCCACGCCACCCTCATGTCTATTTATAAGTGCGTCTGCCAGAGGAAAAGCAGGCACACACTGTAGAGGGTTGGCACGGCTAGGCAGCGACCCTCTTTAAAAGGGGCGGGGCGATAGTCCACAATGCTGTACAGAAGCAATGAGAAATGCAATCCTGTGCCACCTCCACCTGGAGCTGCACACGTGGGCATAGCAATGGGGAACCTATGTGCCACACACTATTCATTCTGTCAAGGTGTCTGCATGCCCCAGTCAGACCGCGGTTTTTTATAAATAGTCACAGGCAGGTACAACTCCGCAATGGGAATTCCGTGTGCACCCACAGCATGGGTGGCTCCCTGGAACCCACCGGCGGTACATAAATATATCCCATTGCATTGCCCATCACAGCTGAGGTAATAAATTCATGTTTAATGCAGGTGGGCTTCGGCCCACACTGCATGCCCCAGTCAGACTGGGGTTCTTTAGAAGTGGACACATGCAGTTACAACTCCCTGTGCACCCACAGCATGGGTGGGTGCCAGGAAGCCACTGGCGGTACATAAATATATCCCATTGCATTGCCCATCACAGCTGAGGTAATAAATTCATGTTTAATGCAGGTGGGCTTCGGCCCACACTACATGCCCCAGTCAGACTGGGGTTCTTTAGAAGTGGACACATGTAGTTACAACTCCGTGTGGACCGACAGCATGGGTGGGTGCCAGGAAGCCACCGGCGGTAGATAAATATATCCCATTGCATTGCCCATCACAGCTGAGGTAATAAATTCATGTTTAATGCAGGTGGGCTTCGGCCCACACTGCATGCCCCAGTCAGACTGGGGTTCTTTAGAAGTGGACACATGCAGTTACAACTCCCTGTGGACCCACGGCATGGGTGGCTCCCTGGAACTTACCGGCGGTACATAAATATATCCCATTGCAGTGCCCAACACAGCTGATGTTACGTGAGCTGTAATGCAGGTGGGCAAAAAATTAATTGGATTACACTGTTAGGCGAGGGCCCCCAAAAATTGGTGTACCAACAGTACTAATGTACCTGAGAAAAATTGCCCATGCCCAACCAAGAGGGCAGGTGAAACCCATTAATCGCTTTGGTTAATGTGGCTTAATTGGTAACTAGGCCTGGAGGCAGCCCAGTAAAAATAAAAATTGGTTGAGGTGAAAGTTTCAACGCTTTAATGAGCATTGAAACGTCTAAAAATTGTTTAGAAAAATTATATGACTGAGCCTTGTGGGCCTAAGAAAAATTGCCCGTTCGGCGTGATTATGTAAGGTTTCAGGAGGAGGAGGAGGAATATTATACACAGATTGATGAAGCGAAAAGGTCCCCGTTTTTGATGGGGATAGAGAACGATGCTTCCATCCGCGGGTGCAGCCTACGTATTGCTTAGGTATCGCTGCTGTCCGCTGGTGGAGAACAGAAGTCTGGGGAAATCCAGGCTTTGTTCATCTTGATTAGTGTTAGCCTGTCGGCACTGTCGGTTGACAGGCGGGTACGCTTATCTGTGATGATTCCCCCAGCCGCACTAAACACCCTCTCTGACAAGACGCTAGCCGCAGGACAAGCAAGCACCTCCAGGGCATAGAGCGCGAGTTCAGGCCACGTGTCCAGCTTCGACACCCAGTAGTTGTAGGGGGCAGAGGCGTCACGGAGGACGGTCGTGCGATCGGCTACGTACTCCCTCACTATCCTTTTACAGTGCTCCCGCCGACTCAGCCTTGACTGGGGAGCGGTGACACAGTCTTGCTGGGGAGCCAGAAAGCTGTCAAAGGCCTTAGAGAGTGTTCCCCTGCCTGTGCTGTACATGCTGCCTGATCTCCACGCCTCCCTTGCTACCTGGCCCTCGGAACTGCGCCTTCTGCCACTAGCGCTGTCGGATGGGAATTTTACCATCAGCTTGTCCGCCAGGGTCCTGTGGTATAGCATCACTCTCGAACCCCTTTCCTCTTCGGGTATGAGAGTGGAAAGGTTCTCCTTATACCGTGGGTTGAGCAGTGTGTACACCCAGTAATCCGTAGTGGCCAGAATGCGTGTAACGCGAGGGTCACGAGAAAGGCATCCTAACATGAAGTCAGCCATGTGTGCCAGGGTACCTGTACGCAACACATGGCTGTCCTCACTAGGAAGATCACTTTAAGGATCCTCCTCCTCCTCTTCCTCCTCCTCCTCAGGCCATACACGCTGAAAGGATGACAGGCCAGCAGCATGTGTACCCTCACCAGTGGGCCAAGCTGTCTCTTCCCCCTCCTCCTCATCTTCCTTTTCCTCCTCACCGCGCTGAGATATAGACAGGAGGGTGCTCTGACTATCCAGCGACATACTGTCTTCCCCCGGCTCTGTTTCCGAGCGCAAAGCGTCTGCCTTTATGCTTTGCAGGGAACTTCTCAAGAGGCATAGCAGAGGAATGGTGACGCTAATGATTGCAGCATCGCCGCTCACCACCTGGGTAGACTCCTCAAACTTTCCAAGGACCTGGCAGATGTCTGCCAACCAGGCCCACTCTTCTGAAAAGAATTGAGGAGGCTGACTCCCACTGCGCCGCCCATGTTGGAGTTGGTATTCCACTATAGCTCTACGCTGCTCATAGAGCCTGGCCAACATGTGGAGCGTAGAGTTCCACCGTGTGGGCACGTCACACAGCAGTCGGTGCACTGGCAGATTAAACCGATGTTGCAGTGTGCGCAGGGTGGCAGCGTCCGTGTGGGACTTGCGGAAATGTGCGCAGAGCCAGCGCACCTTTCCGAGCAGGTCTGACAAGCGTGGGAAGCTTTTCAGAAAGCGCTGAACCACCAAATTAAAGACGTGGGCCAGGCATGGCACGTGCGTGAGGCTGCCGAGCTGCAGAGCCGCCACCAGGTTACGGCCGTTGTCACACACGACCATGCCCGGTTGGAGGCTCAGTGGCGCAAGCCAGCAGTCGGTCTGCTCTGTCAGACCCTGCAGCAGTTCGTGGGCCGTGTGCCTCTTCTCTCCTAAGCTGAGTAGTTTCAGCACGGCCTGCTGACGCTTGCCCACCGCTGTGCTGCCACGCCGCGCGACACCGACTGCTGGCGACGTGCTGCTGCTGCTGACACATCTTGATTGCGAGGCAGAGGTTGCGTTGGAGGAGGAGGAGGAGGGTGCTTTAGTGGAGGAAGCATACACCGCCGCAGATACCACCACCGAGCTGTGGCCCACAATTCTGGGGGTGGGTAGGACGTGAGCGGTCCCAGGCTCTGACTCTGTCCCAGCCTCCACTAAATTCACCCAATGTGCCGTCAGGGAGATATAGTGGCCCTGCCCGCCTGTGCTTGTCCACGTGTCCGTTGTTAAGTGGACCTTGGCGGTAACCGCGTTGGTGAGGGCGCGTACAATGTTGCGGGAGACGTGGTCGTGCAGGGCTAGGACGGCACATCGGGAAAAATAGTGGCGACTGGGAACTGAGTAGCGCGGGGCCGCCGCCATCATACTTTTGAAAGCCTCCGTTTCCACAACCCTATACGGCAGCATCTCCAGGCTGATAAATTTGGCTACGTGCACGTTTAACGCTTGAGCGTGCGGGTGCATGGCGGCGTACTTGCGCTTGCGCTCAAACACTTGCGCTAGCGACAGCTGGACGCTGCGCTGACAGACATTGCTGGATGGGGCCGAGGACAGCGGAGGTGAGGGTGTGGGTGCAGGCCAGGAGACGGTAGTGCCTGTGTCCTCAGAGCGGGGTTGGATCTCAGTGGCAGGTTGGGGCACGGGGGGAGAGGCAGCGGTGCAAACCGGAGGCGGTGAACGGCCTTCGTCCCACCTTGTGGGGTGCTTGGCCATCATATGTCTGCGCATGCTGGTGGTGGTGAGGCTGGTGGTGGTGGCTCCCCGGCTGATCTTGGCGCAACAAAGGTTGCACACCACTGTTCGTCGGTCGTCTGCACTCTCAGTGAAAAACTGCCAGACCTTTGAGCACCTCGGCCTCTGCAGGATGGCATGGCGCAAGGGGGCGCTTTGGGAAACAGTTGGTGGATTATTCGGTCTGGCCCTGCCTCTACACCTGGACACCGCACTGCCTCTTGCAACCTGCCCTGCTGCTGCCCTTGCCTCCCCCTCTGAAGACCTGTCCTCAGTAGGCGTAGCAAACCAGGTGGGGTCAGTCACCTCATTGTCCTGCTGCTCTTCCTCTGAATCCTCTATGCGCTCCCCCCTCGGACTTACTGCCCTTACTACTACCTCACTGATAGACAACTGTGTCTCATCATCATCGGCCTCCTCACCCACTGAAAGGTCTTGAGACAGTTGCCGGAAGTCCCCAGCCTCATCCCCCGGACCCCGGGAACTTTCCAATGGTTGGGCATCAATCACGATAAACTCCTCTGGTGGGAGAGGAACCACTGCTGCCCAATCTGAGTAGGGGCCCGAGAACAGTTCCTGGGAGTCTGCCCGCTCCTCAGAATGTCTCATTTTCATGGAGTGAGGAGGCTGGGAGGAAGGAGGAGCAGCAGCCAGAGGATTCTGAGTTGCAGCAGTGGACGGCGCAGAACTGTGGGTGGACGATAGGTTGCTGGAAGCACTTTCTGCCATCCACGACAGGACCTGCTCACACTGCTCATTTTCTAATAAAGGTCTACCGCGTGAACCCAATAAATGTGCGATGAATGTGGGGACGCCAGAAACGTGCCTCTCTCCTAATCCCGCAGCAGTCGGCTGCGATACACCTGGATCAGGAGCTCGGCCTGTGCCCACACCCAGACTAGGGCCTCCGCGTCCTCGGCCGCGCCCACGTCCTCTAGGCCTACCCCTACCCCTCAGCATGCTGTATTACCAGTAATGCAGAAACAGAAGGCTGTAATTAAATGTGCCGCTTATTGGCCTGTGGTTGGAGGCTGACTTCGCTTACGGAATGCCAGGAAATAATTTGGCGCAAGCCTGCTGTAACACTTAGCTGGCTGCATATGATTTTGTAGAACTACTACACCCAGCACACACAGACCCAGAACACTGAGCACAGTGACAGGCAGGCCAAATAGATTTTTTGCCCAATATTTTTTAGAAAAGGCCCACTGCCTATATTCAATCAATAATATATGTCTACTGTCCCTGCCTCCACACTTCTGTCCCTGGACTGTGTCACAGAACTGCAGAGTGTTGCACTGTTAACTGCAACACAGCGGTGATTTCAGAGCCCAGACAGAGCCAGGAAATAATTTGGCGCAAGCCTGCTGTAACACTTAGTTGACTGCGAATGATTTTGTAGAACTACTACACCCAGCACACACAGACCCAGAACACTGAGCACAGTGACAGGCAGGCCAAATAGATTTTTTGCCCAATATTTTTTAGAAAAGGCCCACTGCCTATATTCAATCAATAATATATGCCTTCTGTCCCTGCCTCCACACTTCTGTCCCTGGACTGTGTCACAGAACTGCAGAGTGTTGCACTGTTAACTGCAACACAGCGGTGATTTCAGAGCCCAGACAGAGCCAGGAAATAATTTGGCGCAAGCCTGCTGTAACACTTAGCTGACTGCGAATGATTTTGTAGAACTACTACACCCAGCACACACAGACCCAGAACACTGAGCACAGTGACAGGCAGGCCAAATAGATTTTTTGCCTAATATTTTTTAGAAAAGGCCCACTGCCTATATTCAATCAATAATATGTCTTCTGTCCCTGCCTCCACACTTCTGTCCCTGGAGTATTACTGCAGGGCGCAATGCTCTGCACGCCGATATACCCAAAAAAAAAAAAGTGCAACACTGCAAAAAGCAGCCTCCACACTACTGCACACGGTTAGATGTGGCCCTAAGAAGGACCGTTGGGGTTCTTGAAGCCTACAATAACTCCTAACGCTCTCCCTGCCTAAGCACTTCTGTCCCTGGAGTATTACTGCAGGGCGCAATGCTCTGCACGGCCGATATACCAAAAAAAAAAAAAAGTGCAACACTGCAAAAAGCAGCCTCCACACTACTGCACACGGTTAGATGTGGCCCTAAGAAGGACCGTTGGGGTTCTTGAAGCCTACAATAACTCCTAACACTCTCCCTACAGCAGCTCCAACACGATAGCACTTTCCCTCAGCTATGTCAGAATGCATCTGTGGCGAGCCGCGGGAGGGGCCGATTTTTATACTCGGGTGACACCTAATCTCGCCAGCCACTCACTGCAGGGGGGTGGTATAGGGCTTGAACGTCGCAGGGGGAAGTTGTAATGCCTTCCCTGTCTTTCAATTGGCCAGAAAAGCGCGCTAACGTCTCAGAGATGAAAGTGAAAGTAACCCGAACATCGCGTGGTGCTCGTTACGAGTAACGAGCATCTCGAACACGCTAATACTCGAACGAGTATCAAGCTCGGACGAGTACGTTCGCTCATCTCTAGTTATAAGGCAATTTTCAAACCATTTGGAGTCCAACATTCTACAGTGAAAAGAATTATCCACAAGTGGAAGACATTCAAGACAGTTGACAATCTTCCCAGCAAATTCACCCCAAAGTCAGACAAATGCTCAGAGAAACTGCAAAAAACAAAGAACTATATCTCAGACTCCAAAGGCATCAGTTAGAATGTTAACTGGTTAAGTTTATGACAGTATAATTAGAAAAAGACAGAACAAGTATTGGTTGCCCAGAGAAAGCATATTGTTTCAAAAATAACATGACAGCACAGGTAAAGTTTGCAAAGTTGCATCTGAATAAGCCACAACTTCTGGAACAATGTTCTTTGAATAGACAAAACAAAGTAGAGATGTTTATTCATAATACCCAGTGTTACATTTGTAGAAGAACAAACACAACATAACAGCTTAAATACCTCATACCAACTATCAAGCGCAGAGGTGGAGGAATGATAATTTGGGCTTGTTTTGCAGCCAAAGGACCTAGACACCTTGCAGTCATTGAGTCAATCATGACCTGCTCTGTATACCAAAGTACAGTAAGTCCCCTACCTGCTAACATTCGAGTTACGAACTTTGCTAGATACAAGCAAGCCTGTCTGTAAGTATGATGTAATGCTATAGCATTACATCATACTATACAGTGATCGGACATGCATTCTATCAAGCTGTGCCAAAGGCACTTTGCATAGGCAGCCCAGGGGCCCTTCAGAAGGCCCCCGGCTGCCGTGGCAACCGCACGGCATCCCGCGATCTTGTTGAGGGAGTCCATATGGGAACCCCGCATGCCGGGTGCAAGCTACTTCTTACAGACTGCACCCGCCTGCAACAGCTCAGATAAGCCACTCTGCTCATCGGAGCTGTTAACTCTTTAAATACCGCTGTCAACAGTTTATAGAGTTAACCCTTAAATACCCCTTTAAATTCTCTCTGCTTTCTTCTTCACTATACTGCACTTTAAATCATGAGATTTATAGTGCAGTATAGTGAAGGAGAAAGCAGGGAGAAATATTAGTATTAAATAGGAGTCTGCACTGCATGGAAGTGGCTGTACTATACATAGGAGACCTCCAGAATGTGGCAGTAAATTGTTACGTGTGCAGCTGAGACATGTTGTACTATTGTGATTCCAGCAGCCCAGCACTCTCAGGGTTAATGATTGAGCTGGCTGGGTGTGGTACTTTCTGCTAGCCAATCCCCTGGATATGTGCTCACATATAAACCCAGCTCCTGGTCAGTCTGTATGGCCCCTCAGGTGAGTAGTCATGAATGCTTGTCTGGTGAGGTTTGCAGTGTGACTAGGTTCATGTCAGTTTGTACGTTTAAATTCTGTCAGTTTTGTGTTAGCTTGCTGTGTGTCCTGCAATCTGTGTCCTGTCCTGTTGCAGTGTGAGGTGTGAATGCTGTCCGGTTCTGCTGGACTCCTGGTTAGTGTAGGGGCTAGCAGTATAACCAGGAGCCGTGAAATGGCCTGCTAGCTTTCAACATCTTGTACAAAATGTCAACCAATACCTGGTATTTATATTCAGCTTCCAATCTGTTACTAGTGGTTGCATGTTGTATGCGGTGTATTCTGGGTCTGTCATGTGGCATGTGAATGCATCCTGTTCTGGTGCGTGGCTCCTAGGATCAGCTAGGGCCCAGATCCGAAGACCGCTGGGCTGCCCTTATTGGGGCAATGTCCCCGCTTAGGTAGGGCCATTTCTACCTCCCGTTAGCAGAGGGCCAGTTGCTTGAATCCCGTGTGTGTCCCCTTTGGTCACGATCGTGTGGGTCCCGTGCTTCGCCTGCCCACACGATCGTAACATAAATCATAGGAAAACTGCGTAGATGGAAAAATGTGATTTGTCTGGAATCCCACATGCACTGATAAAGGGGCAGGATATCAACCACTCAATAGTGGGCCTCCACATCTACTTCACTAAGGGCTCCCACACACTTGCGTTTGCGTTTTTTGTTAACGCGATTGTCAATGGGACTTTCTAATGCAAAAAACGCAACGCAGTGCAACTTGCGTTTTTGGTGCATTGCGTTGCGTTTTTAACATTAGAAAGTCCCATTGACAATCGCGTTAACAAAAAACGCAATCGCAAGTGTGTGGGAGCCCTAAGGCTTGCAGTAAAGTGGGTTGTTTTGTAACTGAACCTCTAACCAGCTATAAACTGTACTAAAAACGGAACTGTCTAGATGTGTGTCTGAACTTATATAGACTTTACTACACCCACTAGCTTAATCTGATTGGCTGTGGTATGTATAACTACAATACTGAGGTGATTAACCCTTTCTATACTAAACTGTACCTAAGCCACCACCTGTAAAGCACAAAACAGTAATTAAGTATATTTAGACATACATACACATTATGAAAACTTTGGTGCATAGTATAAAATATTATAAAGGCATAAATACTCATCATAGGATACCACATATTCAGATAGATAGGCATTGATAGGGTCGGAAGCAGCCTGGAGCAGGAGAGAAGAAGAGCAGATAAGTCATACTGTTTCAGATTTCTCTTAGGTGAGTACTGTGGAAGAATTTTCTAACAAACACTTTTAGTGTAAATCGTCTTTAATTCTGTTTCAAAACTGAGCACTCCAAAACCGCAGGGCCCAGAACCAAGAAAGGAAGATAGTAATATGATAGGACTACCAGTCTTGTATACTTTACTTATCTTACAGTCAGGTGTCTATGGCACTTCTATAATCTCCTAGACTTGAGAGGATTGCTGTAAATACCTATCAGAGTCCTTGAATTTTGGTAATGGGGAGGGTGTACAACAGAGGTACAGATAATTAGGTATTGATTTTACAAGACACTAAAGTGAAAGTTGGAGGAAGGAGGGTAGTGAGATACAGTTATACTTAGATGTCTGAGAGAAGGGCACACAGATTTCATCCTTTGTGCTTGGAAAGGTCACGTTCAGCCAGGGTTGGCATGTTTCCAAATCGTTCTTTTCATCTGGAGATTCACAGAATGTCACTTCTTTTGAATGGATTTCAGCAATCAATTATGTTGATGCTGAGTAAATGGATCAGGTCTATGCTTAACCCCTTCACTACCTCAAGAGCCTTTACTTTAACTTAACACATTTTTAATCTTAATTAATCCTCAAATTCTGTGTCTAATTTTACATCTAGAAATTAACAACCCCATAGATTAAAAGCGATGATTTATCAAGCTCCTTGTTCTATATTGTGTTGCATTTTTTAAGTGAAAATATAGAACTAAAATTCATTAAGTTATTGAATTTGATGAATCAGGACTAACAGATGCAGTAGTGATTGATTTAGAGAGCCCACGTCATCAGGCATCATAAAGGGGGTTCTTCTCATCTAGCTATCCCATTTTGCTAGCAGAGTTCTCTATGATAAATAGATCAAAGGAAATCCCAAAGCTGTGAGTAAACCTATCAGCAAACATTTAGTTTTACAGGTGCATTACCACAGGCGAAAAGAAGCATAATATCCATTTAAATCAATAGGTGTATTATACATAGACATTTCAGGTCCAACAAAGCAAGAGAGACTTTCTGAAGCTAGCCTTTGCTTAGATTTAGGACCCTTTTACATGGACAGAGAAATCGTACAGTCTAAAAATATGCACAACTGAACAATGAACGACCGAGCAGCTGGTGTGAACAGGCAGTTGTTTATTTATAAACAACTGCCTGTTGATTGTGAATGGAGGCATGAGGGCTGGAACAATCACCGGCCTGCTGCGCTTTCATTCACTAGCGATAATAGTTCATGTGTAAGGCCTCATGTCCACGGGGAAAAACAGGCCCGCCGTGGATTCTTCATGCAGAATCCCGCAGCGGGTCCCTGCTTTCCCACGGACACGAGGCCTAAAAAGAAGAATTACTTACCTGTCCGGATGCTGCGGATCTTTCCTCCGTCGTGGCCATATCTTCTTTCTGCGGCCCGGCAGATGTGCCCGGCACGCCGGCAGCATGCCGCGCGATGCACCGTGCGCTCTATTTTTTTTGTTGAACTCCTGCTTTCCCGTGCTCCGGAGGGCAGGACTTCAGCTGCGGGTGTGCCGCGGATCCGGACGGCTTCCATAAGCTTCAATAGAAGCATGCGGGAGCCGTCCACGTGGCAGACCCGCATTAAAATGGAGCATGCTGCGGGTGATTTCCCACACATGTAATCCGCGCCTCAGGGGAAAATGACATTCGCAGGTATTTATTTACCTGCGGTTGTCCAATGCGTCCCTATGGGGCGCGGTTCACGTGTGCGGGTGATCCACTCCGGATTCTAAATGTTATTTTAACTGTGGACATGAGGCCTAAAGGCACAGAAACGATCATCAGTGGGCGACCTATCGACCATCTGCGCCCAACAGATTGTCCCATTTAAAAGCAGCCTTATAAGTCCGCCTGCAGACGGATCCCGCTGCGAGAATTCTCGCAGCGGGATGTGAACCCGTGCCCCTGCAGAGACCTGCAGCTCACCCACTCCCGGCGTCTCCTCTGCTCTGTGATGCGCCAGCTGCTGCCCAGTGACGTTTCTGTGCGGGCCTCTGCGGGTTTTCACGCGGACAAATCACAGCTGTGTTCATAGGTTTGCATTATCTAATGCAATCCTATGCAAGCGGACACAGGCAGAAATTCTGCGGGAAATCGCACCGCGGAATTTCCGCCTGTGTGCAGGAGACCTATCTCAGAACTCCTCTATTAACTCTGAAATGGATTCTCCAGTTTGGACAAGAAGTTTCATGCACAGATGCAGCAAAGTTTAACTTGCCTCTTAATGCATTAAGAAAGTGTTTTGTACCACAGTTTATTTGGCCTTTTAATAGTTTTTCAATGGCTTTTGTTGTGATTACTTGTTGCAGAAAGTTATTAGTGAGGTTAAACTTTGCTACATCTGTATATTGCTTGACCTAAATTTAGTTAAAGAATGAAAGCGTAAATTGTAAAATCCAGGTCATTGTTTAGCTTCTACATAAATATTTTGCATTACTCTTTTTGAAAGCAATAGTCTTTTCAACAAACAAACAAAGCAATGTTTAATAAATTGCCATTAATTCCCCTAAGGAACTGAAAAAAATCCTCTAAGAAAAGGGACAAGCAGTTCTTTGTATAATCCATGATTCCTCCTTCATCTGAGTCTCGCAGCCTCTGTCTTTCGAGCGTATTTTCGGATGCTGCTGATGGCTGTTGGAAATAATTCCACTTGGCACACAGCGAAAAGCCCTTCCTCAGCCAGTATGCTTTTGCCTGGCACCCAACTACGCTGTTGTGCGAATTTAATTACTAAACGCAAGCACCACAAGAATGATAAGATGAATCTGTAAATTGTAGCCTTAATGCAGGAATGCTAGCTAACTAAATAGCCTGGAGGTATTTTAGGCATATTAACATAAAAGTCAGGTTTCTATTATTGCAAGAATCTATAGTTTAGCAAACATTGTGAAATGCATTGAGAACACTTTCCATCATAATTGTGTTTACAGGAGCCCTGTGGGTTTGTGGCAAAGCAGAAGATTAGCAAGAAAACCTGTCTCTCTCACTGTCGCATTAATACCCTGAAAAACTCACTAATACTACTTGGGACTTTGTCCATGCATCTAGAAATTTAAATTGAAAAACTGGCACAGATAGTAGAGAACAGGGAACTACGGCAAAATACTTTAATTGAAAATCTGTATTACAATGCAGCTAATGCTGAAATAAAAAGTAAATCGACTCCTATGTGCGGGAATAAAAATTAAAATATGCTGTTATTTTACCATATTGTTGTTGCAGAGAGAAGCGTAAAAATAAAATGCATTATGCTAATAATGACTATAGTTATATTCTGGCATAGAGGCAAAGATAAACAATGTACATGCGCATATTTATGCTGTGAAAAGCTTTTCCGATTGTAGGGAAAAATCACAAAAAATGCTGCAGTCGTTTTAAGGAATTTAGCAGCCACTTAACATTAAATGTGATGTTCAGAAAAAATGTGTTATACCGTGTAGATTTATGTGATGTTAAATGCTTCTCTCATTTTTGACACAGAAGTATTTAACATTACAACATCGCAAAGTTAAATGTGATGAGAGTAGCAATAACAATAATTGGATGAGGAAATGTCTGTGAACTTCCCTGACACATGGAATAGAATTCCAGCTGTCAAGGAAGATCATCTTGTCACTAGAGATGAGCCAATAAGTGAAAATTGGCCCTGTCAGTGTTTTGCTAAAGAGCACATTTCCTACTATAGAGCTGTATTTGCTGCATATAAGACAGTGGGGGACACAAAACTGGAATATGGATCCATATGTCAGCTTCCCTTAGAAAATCTAGCATATTTTCACTGATTTGCTGTTCCTTACTATCAGGACAGCTTGATAACATGTTTCACGCTAAACAGCATCCTGGAAAATGTGATTAAGCAAACAGGGCGATGATTTTGCCCTAGATTTTGTCATTACATGGTACCAAATGGGAAACTGCAACATTCATAAACATTGGAATTGATAATTGTATGCTAGTATGTAAAATCCTGCCCAAAGCCTATCCAGCGTGATGATATCTGTGAAAGAAATGAATATGTGGAGTCTCTATGGGTGGAAATAAGAAGAAGGAAAAATAATCATAAAATACTGATAGGGGTTTGTTTTAAGTCCCTACGTATAATGGAAGCAGCAGAAGCTTTAATAAGGCAAATTGATGAGGGAACAGATCATAATGAAGTAATTATTATGTGGGACTTCAACTATAATGGATATAAATTGAGGAGTGAAGGCTTGTAGGTCCAACAAAGGAAACCAGTTTTCGACATAACAAAAGACCACTACCTTTCATAACTGGTGCAAGACCCAGTAAGAGGTTTTAACCAATAGACTGGACAAGATATAAAAAGTACAGGCTGGTGGTCATCTAGATAACAGTGACCACAATATAATAGAGGAGCTAGAAGAACTCTCAACTTCAGGAAAGCCAAACTTCAATATACAAGGGATCACCTTAACCCTTTCCAATCCACTGTCTGACCTCTGAAGACATTATGATTTAGGGCTGTACAGCTCCGATGTTGGAAGACGTCATTCGGGGTTCTCTTACTGTATATTACCAGCCTCTCTGCTGTCAGAGCCTATCCAGTGTGTCACCTTATGCAGTACTGGCTTTAGCCAGCATATAGCGCCATTGTATAACGGCAGAAAAAGAGTAAGCCCCCTAGGAAGACCAGGATACAAATTGGATGGGAAATTATTAATAGTATAAACTGGAACAATAACCTCAAAAGTAAAATTACACAAAGTAAGTGGATCATTTTTAAAGTATCTTAAATACTCCCCTCCCTGTTCCCACTGGCATCCTCCTGGTCTCCATCCTCTGTGCATCAGCTGCCATGCTATTTTTGCAGCTGTTGCCTCTGCTCATAGGACATGGAAGTGTGCTCAGCCCACCTCCTAAATGTTCAGCATGCACCCAGCTTTCTTGTCCCCAGCCATTCCTAATCATTCCCAGGTTATTTGAGACACCTCTTCCCAGTGTAAGGTGCATGAAAATTAAGTACCTAGTGGTTCTGAGTATTAGTGTATCTTGACGCCACCGGAAGTACTGGTGGAGCCAAGATACATGCATCTTGACAGGGGGTTGCTGCCCCCTGTTCCTCATTGGCTGTCTCCCTGACAGTGGTCTCACAGGTCCTGTAGGCGGCAGCTGCGGATGTGGAGGAAGGTGAGAGGCGTTGGATGGAGCGATGAGCGCTGCGAACAGAGCCGGCATGCAGGGCTCGTCAGCATTGCTGTGGAACGCTGAGCACTGCGCAGAGAGACGGTGGTATGCACTTGTGAGCGGTGCTGTGGGACACAGCGGTGAGCGCTGCTGAGAGAGCTGATGGTCAGGACTTCTGAGGGCAGTAGTGGGACGCAGTGGTAGTAGACTTTGGCTTGTTCTATTGACTATTTTTTGCTTGAATACCACCTGCCCTGACCTTCTGCCTGATTACTATATTGCATGAACTATGCCTGTCCTGACCTTGGCCTGCTATATGGACTGTTAGGTTGTGCTCCTGGAACCTGTAAATTTATGGGTTTCGAGGAGCACACCTTCACAGGTGCCGGATGTTTTAGCTGGTTGGGTGTGAATTTCCCCAGCTAACCAATGCCCACTGGTCTGCTGCACATATATACCAGACCCTCTGGCTAGAGGATGTTGGTTTCCCAATACCTATTGGGAACAGTCACCCTGCTTACAGACAGAACTCCTGGAGTAGGTTGTCTTGTGAGAGTAGAGACGCACGAGACAATGAGGACCCTTGTTGTGGGCTCGTGGGCTTAAGTGTCTTGGCCAAAATGCAAACCAACACCAACTTGTACCATACGTATTTCATCTGTTTTTGTGCGCAGATATGGTAGGTGAGTGTTTTGGGCATTTGTCAGTCATTGTGTTATGCCTGCCTGTGAGTCCCATTCATAATTCACTTTCTATTTGGTGTGGTGTTTAGCGTGTGTGCACATTTTCCTATCCTAATCCTTCTTTTCAGTCATCCGCTGGCTGTGGAGGAAGCCAGAGCTTGAAGCTGGTTTCCCTGTTTACCCGAGTCTATGCAAAACTAAGTACAGCTTTTTTTAATATGTTACATCTTGTTTGCTGTTGTATTCTCTATCCCACGTAGGGTCAGCTAGTGGACTAGGTATGCGGTCAAGTTCTCCCTTCTCAGGGCAGGTAGATTAAATAGGGACAGCATTTCCCTCATTGTGGTAGTCTTTATTGTTTACCACTATTGGATGTGCATTTTTGGTAGCATTTCAGGTTACGGATCGAGTTTCCCATTTAAACGTGACACTGACTATGTCCTTGCCTATATCATTGGTATTACAATCCTGTGCCTTTTGACCTGTCTTGGTCAGCTGCCACTGTACTGTCACTACTCCTGGGGAAGCAAACTGGAGGTTCCTTGCAGAAAAGACCAGATCCCTCTGAAATAGGGGTTAAAGGGTGAAGACCGGGAATGTCTTAGAGCAGCCCTCAGGAGTAGTCCAAAACTAAATCAGTCACATACGAAGTCCACATAGTTCCTGGAAAATATGGACACCTCGTGGGAATAAATGTGTTAGAAACTGTGGAAAAACAATGTGCTTAATCAAAATCATAAGAGGTGCAATAAATGATGAAAAGAAAGTTTCAACTTCTAAAATAAAAAGATAGTAATAAAGCCTTAAAGAATTATCTTATTCATTTTATTTAGTTCATATATCTTTTGCTGTACAGAGACTGTCATCACTTAAGTAAGGCCCTGCCCCCATGAAGTCCCAAGATATATATATGGCTATTAATATGTTTTGGAATGTTGGAGGAAACACGGAGAGAACGTACAAACTCAGTGCAGATATTGCCTTTGGTTATACTTAAACCCAGGGCCCCACCAACACCTGACTAACCACTAAGCCACTGTGCAAAGTGCACTGTGTAAAAGACAAAGATGACAAAAATAGAAATAGAGAGAAACATTGCTGGTAGTAGAAAAATAGCCCAATTAACCCAAACATATTTTCAACTACATCAATAATAGGAATCTTTAACGGAAAGTATTGGCTCTCCCAAAAATAATCTCAGTGTAATTGTGGAGGAGGATAAGGAAAAGACCATTCTATTAAATCTCTTCAGCTCTACTGTATTTACAGAAAAAGGTTCAATGACAGATGACATGATTAGGAATAGTGTAAATTGTCCATTAATTGTCACCTGCTCAACCCAGCAAGAAATGTAGCACTGCATTAGGAAATAGTAAAATAGACAAAGACCAGATCTGTATGGCATTCACCCCCACGTTCTAAAGGAATTAATTAATATGATAGACCCTTATTTCTAATATTCAAAGATTCAATGTTGATGGAATCTGTTTCACAGGACTGATGTGTAGCAAATGGGATGCCAATAGTCAAAAAGTAGTCTAAAAGGGAGCCTAAAGATATTGGATCAGTAAGTGCAACCTCTATAGTGGATAAAATAAAAAAATTTTAAGACAGGGTTTCTTCAATTCCAGTCCTCAAGTATCCCCAGCATGACATGTTTTCAGGATTTCCTTAAAATTGCACAGGCGATGTAATTATCAGAGCCATAGGTGTTCTCTCTATAGAATATTCTTAAATCATGATGTGTTGGAGGTACTGCATTACTGGAGTTGAGAAACACTCTTTTATGAAATGCTTTTCTGGAGTACCTTAATGAAAATAACCTTATGAAAGGTTACCCAAGAATTAGCACTTCTATGCTACAATCGTAAAAAAATCCATCACCCAGAAGGAATTGTCAGAATCGAACGAAACTTTATATGTGTGATTGTAGCATTGATATAAGTAAGTGAATACAATATCAGAGCAAAAGGATAATTTATTGCTTAAAATTGGAAGCATTGGGCTACCTCTAGCTTGCATTCAAGATGTGATATGTCATACAGGTTTCATATGGTATCCTGTGGCATATCGGTCCACATTTGCTGTAGATGAGCCTCTAGATTGTGCAAACATATCGGCTGTCGAAGTTGGCGTCCCAAATAGTTCCATATATGTTCTATTGGCAAAAAATCTGCTGACTGGGCAGGTTACAGAAGCGTGACAATGCTGTGGAGGCATCCTGTGACTCCATAGCAGTCCAGTTTCGGATCCTCCCTACTTGTGGTCTGTCGAGGGTGTACTGAGCCTGGTCGCCTTGTGTGCATGCCTTCACACATCCACTGGTCCCAACATCTCCTAACAGTCTGGTCAGAACGGCCCAGGTGTGGGGAAATTCATCAATACAACCATCCAGCTTCTCACATACCAACAATTCACCCCCTCTCAAACTCTGTTAACTAGGCAAAATCTCTGATTGCGTCGTAGAGGCGTCTAGTGATCAACAAGCTCTACACAAGCGAAAGAAGAGGTCACAGCACCCAAAAAGCCTCTGGGAGACTTTTTACAGGACAAGGGTGGTACCACTTTTAGGGTCGCAGGTGGCAGGACCGTTCATCTAATCTCACCACAACTCTAATCGTATGTATCTGCCTGAGATGTAACTGCATGCCGAGTTTTGCAACAAAACAGCAACTCCTTCTGGGTGCTTGATTTCTCTGTTTTATTTTTTTATAAGGAATGTATATGAATGTCCTATACCTTTGCCAGAACAGAATAACTACACAAAGCAAATCTAAATGGGAACCAGAGGTGGGTGAAATTCCCACAGACAATTGTGAGAATATTTTTGCTGTTCCGTATAAGGTCTCCACCAAATAAGCTATGTTTACTTGCTGCCACTGCTGGAGTGGCCAGTAGAGATGAGCGAACATGCTCGTCTGAGCTTGATGCTTGTTCGAGTATTAGCATACTCGATGGTGCTCGAGTGAGCACCACGCCGTGATCCACCCCTCCCCGTTTTGACCCCTCCCCGCATTACCACTTCCTGCTGTGACGTGCCAGCGTGCACACCTCCTCAGCAGTATGTGAGAGGGAAGGAGGGAGAGAGAGAAAGAGAGAGTGAGAAAAGCTCGGCACCATTGACTTCAATGGGGTCCGTTACTCGAATAGAGCTCTCGAATATTACAAAAAGCTCAACTCGAATAACGAGTACCTAAGCATTTTGGTGCTCACTCATCTCTAGTGGTGAGGTAACACTCTTTCATGCCAGGACACTAATTTTTTGCAGTTACATGAATGATCCCACTCCCTCAGTTGTCTTACAAAAAACCTGTGCATTTACACTATGGGACACCAGATAAAATTTACACTGTATGCTCACATGGATTAAATCCCCTCATACCAACACACTTTAACTCATTTTAATGATGTGACTATAGGTGTCTAACTCCCTGACCTTCAGTACACCTCACTACCTCCTGACAAACTCCACTGTAAATACTCTAGTTACTGATATGCCAGCTGAGGTGCATCTATACCACTAAATTTGTTTTCTACCTCATTTATTTCAGGTAATATCATGGTAATGAGACTATGGGACTAACTCTTTTTATTTCAGCCATATGGTTTAATTGCATAAATTGTTGCAGATAAGATTGTTCCAAACTTTTTTTTATGTTGCTTTAACTGAAAAGAACCACTAGACAGCATATTCGTGTTTCTGTGCACCTCTTTTATTGTAAGTAGTATGCAGCTATATGTACATTTTTCCTCCGGGTTATAGTTTTTTTTAAATCAACCATATTTTTTAATGTAAACAAATCATGGGTTGCACCAAAAGAGACATAGATGCTCATGACAAGAACATAGTAGTACTTCTATCCAAATCGCTACTCAGACCACACATGGAATCTATGAAAAACATAGCTGATCTAGAGGTGGTCCAGAGGGGAACAATTAAGGGTATGGATAGATTAGAGTACCAAGACTGGTTATAAAACTTGGGGCTTTTCAGTGTGGGAAAAGGAGGGCTCAGGGGTGTTCTAATTGCAACATGTACAAATATATGAATTTCTATTGAATCTTTTATACCCAGACCTGTAACCATGACAAGAAGGCATTCTCTACATCCAAAGGGAAGAAGGTTCCATCATCATCATAGATGTTGATTATTTACTGTAAGAGCAGTGAGACTATGGAAATTTCTGCCACGCGATGTTGTAAGGGTCAATGTGTCGAATAAATTCAAGAAGGGTCTGGATTCCTCTCTTGAAAGTAAAAATAATGCAAGTTATGGATGCCTCTCTTGAAAAACATATAGTTACTAGATTTATAGAGATGGTATGTTGATCTGGGGATTTATTCCGATTGCAATATTAGGAGTCAATAAGGAGATTTTTTTCCTTAATATGGGGCAATTAGCATTCATGTAATGGTGTTTTTAATTGCTTTTCTCTGGATCAATACACTAGAATTAACAGCTGGATTTGATGGACCTATGTCTATTTTCAACCTTGTAACTACGTTAGTGTAATTGTTTGTCATATAATCTCTCACTTGGGAAGAATCTCAAAAGAGACGGCTGATTTTTCTCATTGGAGTTTGAAGGGCCTAAGTAATGCACAAAGTGCACCAGTCACACAATTCACTATTATTAACATACTATAAAGTATTGTAATGCTAGAGCGAACAAGATCCGTAACTTGAAATATCATTAATCAGATAGTATATGTGAATTGCTGTTACAGAGCTTACCAAAATGGAACCTCACCCATAAAGAATACTGTCACATTAAAATTGCTGTCTGGTTTGTAGGCACCATGTTTGAGAGTGGAATGGGCTGACACAGATTGATATACAGTTTTGTTGGATAAGATTCAGTGTGACTTGTAATTTATTCATTTACATCTCCACTCATTCTGCTCTTAGTGTCCAGTGGGCGGTTCTATCAGTGATTTACAGCTTTCTCCAAATGTGCACTCACATGAAGTAGAGATATTTGTCAAATATTCCATAGGACAGTTCAGTGCACTCCTAAGCCCAGAAAGTCCACTGAAGTCAAAGGGTGGTCATACCAAATATGGATTTGATATAGATTTATCTGTTGATCATTCACTTTGCTTTTTGCTAACTGACAAAAAAAATAAGTGTTAATACTTCTATTTTTGAAAGCATTCTGCCTAAAACTTTTGCACAGTACTGTGTATAACTACGTAGGTCTGGATAGTCAAGGGTCAATTAAATGAAGATGGCTAGAGATGGCCAAACTTACCAGGAGCTGAGATTGATATTAGAAAGTCCAACAGGGAAGTTGAAAGGAATAAATATTAGGATGGAAAACAGAAACAAAGAATGTAGTAAGGTTGACAACCAGCATCCAGAACAACAACCCAATTCTGAAAAAGTTGGGACGCTGTGTAAAATACAAGTTAATGAAAAGAAAAAAACAAACTGTGATTTCTAAACCTCATATAACCATATTTTATTCACCTTATACATCTAACACATACCAGAAGGTGAAAGTGGGACGTTTCCATTTAATTTAACATAACAAATTTAGAAATTGATGGCAATAATACATCTCAACAAAGTTTGGGTTAGGGCCACATTTATCATTGTGTGCCTATTGTGTGCCTCTTGTGCACATGAATTACTCCAGATTCTCTTTAGATGGTGGGATATTCAAATGCTTCACAATTTAATGTCACAGAAAAAAAATCACTGAAAAATGGCCATGTTACGTACCATTGTACTGATAAAACATAGATGGGTAGGCAAAAACCCCACCTCCCTTGAATGCATATAGCTACCCCTTTTTTGCAAGATAGGCATGTGATTGTTTATTTATTAGTACTTAGCACTGTTGCAATGCTCCTCCATTTTGCACTTTGGCTGTCTGCATGTTTGTATTTATCAGTATTAGAGTTGAGCGAACATACTCTGCTGAGCTTGATGCTCGTTCGAGTATTAGCGTACTCGATGGTGCTCGTTACTAGAACAAGCATCACGCCGTGTTCGATCCCACCCCAGTTTTTCGCTCCTCCCCACTGTGACGTGCCTGTTTTGGCCCCTCTCCGCCGCAGCGCGCGTGTCAATGGCAAATTTTTGGGCTGGCTGGCAGGCAGACAGGGGAGAGAGAGAGAGAGAGAGAGAGAGAGAGAGAGAGAGAGAGAGAGAGAGAGAGAGAGAGAAAACACACGAACCGAAAAAAAAAAAAAGCTCGGCACCCGGCGGCCCCCATACAAAAATGCTCGAGTCTCCCATTGTGGCCAATGGGGTTTGTTACTCGAGTAGAGCTCTCAAATTTTACGAAGAGCTCGACCCGAATAACGAGCACCCGAGCATTTGGGTGCTCGCTCATCTTTAATCAGTATCTTTTGTAACAGGCAGTATGGCTTTGAATGCTGGGGCAGCCCAGGGTGTCAGTGCCAGTGTTATTTACTTTTGGGGTGCAGGTCAACCCGCTGAATTGAAACTTGGTATTATTTATGGGCTGTATATCTGCATGATGCACTATACATGTCAACTGGCCTGACACCCTTTATATACTTTATATATGTGCAAGTGTAGTACTACGTAGCTACTCACGTCATTACAGGGTTGTCATGTGAGTGGTTGTTCATCAGTACCTGTGATCTGTTCCTTTATTTAGCATTTCGGCTGTCTGCATTCAAGCGACGTGGTGTTTTTGCCTTCCCATCTATGTTCTATCAGTACAATGGTAAGTAATATGGCCACTTTTCTGTGATTTTGCAAAATTTTCTCTTTTTCTACGACAATTTGATGTTTAGGAACATTTTTCTAAAATTATTGCACAATTTTAGACAGTTTTTCACAGATTATCCTTTCTTCTCACCATCTTTGCTTCTAAGAGACTCTGCCTCTCTAACATGCTCTTTTTATACACAGTTGTGTGACTTAGTAGAAAGTTAACCCTCCAGCTGCTTTTCATTAGTACCACTTACTTTTCCAGCCTCTTGTTAACCCTGTCCCATTTTTTTGAGATGTGTTGCTTCCATCAATTTCTAAATGAGTTAATTTAAAAAAAAAATTTTAATATGAAATGACAAAATGTCTCACTTTTAACTTCTGATAAGAGAATTTCAAATCATTGCATTCTTTTTTTCTTAATATTTATTTACATTCTACATAGTGTCCTAACCTTTTTGAATTGGGGTTCTACAATACAAACAATTTATATACTATAAGCAGCCAGAGTTCTGGTGAGAACTGGTTAAATCAGTCTCCATAGAGTAGGAAATTAATGCACAACCACGGAGAGGTATCAACTATTTGAATGCTTTACTACCTTTGTGATACTTTATCATAAACTAAACTTACTGAATAATCTGAACCTTCATGTGACTGCACCTAGTAATCTCTTTTGTGTTTAAATACTTAAAAATAATGTTATGTTTTAACAGGCCAAATCCATATTGCTTACAAGAATCGTGGCTGTTTGTTTTTATAAATCTCCCCTTTTAATACTTAACACTTGTTTTTTTGTTCATAGTGCTTGATTGAGTAAATGGTTAGAAAGCTCTTCCAGAAATTAGCATACCTATAGCATGTTTATTATACAGAATGTGAATAATTTTCTACACTGCCGTCTCAAACAGCCTTATAAATATGGCTCTGTTAGTATATGTTTCTTTCTTTTCGGTTATTGAATGATTATGATTTTAGGGCCTTGAAAGTAGGACAAAGGTCTACATGTAGCCGTTTCCAAGGCAATTCTGGATGTTTAACTTTCCCATGGCAATGTTGAAAAGCAACTTGACTTTGAAATAAAGATTTATTTTATTGATTTCAATTTTCGCTACTGGAGTGAACTGCTTGATTTATCTGACAACAAATGATTTTCTGCTCTGCTTCTCTGTGTTGTGAAACTACTACCCCAACTCCAGCCCGGGCCAAGAGCAATAAGAGATCTGCATTTTCCAAACAGCTGAAGCCATTATAAAAATGTCTCCAACTGTTTCTGATTGGAAGAGACACTCCAGTCAAGTGCTCACAGACCCGCTAATATGTCTACATTAGTCAGGTCCAACTTGACAGAAGGGCTCATTCAGTCATGTAACAAAACAATTGTATCATTTCTAAATGCTGTACTGGTTGTTTTTATGGAAAAACAGACATACAAAAATAGTAAAGTCTGCAAGTAAAAAGGAGTACACTAAGGGGAGCCATGGTCTCTCCGTGTGGAAAAAGAAATGCTAGATTTTGCTGCTGAAAGCTCAGGATAATCCTTTGTCCTTTTCTATCGATGTCCTCATACAGTCACTCATCTGCGAATAATGTGAGAAAATCATTCTGATGACATTTAGTAAAATATGTCCGTCTTAATGCTACAGTAAATCTGCCGACATCAGAATTACATGATCTGTAAAAAAGCACCAAGCAGATTGCTACATCCTTTTACAAATATAGAGCACTGTGGTGACATGTACATCTCTAATCATTTAGGAGAATATTAACCCCCTTAATGACCAGAGTATTGCGGTCCTAAAGGAGAAGACGCTTTTAAGCAGTTTTATGCATGTGCTGATTTTATGGCCTTACTTTTTTTTCTAGGGCTACGAAAATTAATCTTCTTGCTTTTTAGCAAAATAATTTACAGAATTTTATTTATTTATTTGTTTTATTATGGGTAATGTGTACAAAATGTATAGTTCTTTATTTTCAAAATTAGTACATTAACCCCTTAAGGACATATTTTGGGCTTAAGGACGCAACGATTTTTGGCGAATTTTCATCTCCATTTTTCAAAAGCCATAACTTTTTTATTTTTCCATCGACACGGCCGTATAAGGGCTTGTTTTTTGCGTGGCGACCTTTAGTTTTTATTGGTGCCATAGACTATATTGGTTTTTGGGTACGTAGACATCAATTCCGCCATAGATTTCTTTATTTATTTTTTACAGCGTTAGGGCTTATTCACATGAGCGTATATCGTCCGGCGTTTTCACAGCTGGCCAATATACACTACCATCTGATGCATTGGATTCCAATGTATTAGATCACATAGGCGTATTCCTGCAGCATAAAAGCACCCGGCCAGGCACTTTTACGACGGGTAGGAAGGATAGTCCTGGAACTATCGACTATGGCTGCGGCCATAAACTCCTATGGGAGCCAATGACAGCCCCCGGAAAAGGGAGGTGGGAGGGAGTTTAGCAGTGTGACCTCTATACTCCCTCCGCCTTCTCTTCTCCTCTCCGCCTCTTGTAATGCTTCGCCCCATCCCGCCCCCTCCCATTGCTGGCTGCGGACAAGGGGTGGGGAGAGGGCGGGAGCTTAGCTCTACCCCTGTCCCGCCCCTCCCATTGCAAACAGCTGTAGGGGAGGAGAGAGGACTTGAGCCGGCGAGGGGGAGGGAAGGTGGAAACAGCTTAGCGGACCTAAGCTGTCTTCCCCCACCTGACGGCATATACGCCAAGCCCGTGCATCACATGGTAACGTATAACAGCCGGCCCTGAAAACGCCGGCTGATATATGCTCATGTGAATAAGCCCTTTATCATGCAGCATAAATGACACAATACATTTTTTTCGTGGGTCAGTATGATTACAACGATACCAAGATTTTTTTTTTTAGGTTTTTCCACTTTTCTGCAATAAAACCCCTTTTTTAAAATTATTCTTTTCAAATCGCTGCATTCAAAGTCCTATAACTTTTTTTATTTTTCCATGGATGGAGCTCTGAGAGGGCTTATTTTTTGCGAGACGAGCTGTATTTTTTATTGGCTCCATTTTGGGGTACATACAGCTTTTTTGATCACTTTTATTGCATTTTTTGGGAGGCAAAGTTAAAAAAAAATAACCATTTTGCCTCAGTTTTTTAGGGTTTCTTTTGGGTCTTTTGGCTGTGCAGGATAAAAAGTGTGTTCTATTTATTGTATGTGCCGTTACAGATACAATAATGCTATCTATCCCGAGGTATCCAATCTGTGTTTTAGAGAATGTGATAGCATTGGATTTCACCTACATATCTGGTTGACATGTCCCACAGTGCGGGCCCTGTGGAAAAGGGTTACTCATCTTATTTCCGCAGTGACAGGATCTTTTCTTGGTTTAGATCCATTGATACTACTATTGGGCAATAAACCCAAAAAGATGTGTAATACCCCCCTTAATCTTTTGCGATATATGACTATGACAGCTCGAATCCACATTGCTTATAATTGGCGACAATCCCATCTACCCTTCAATTCCCTCATCATTGGAATTACCAGGACTCTTCTGAATGAGGCCTTAGTCACACGGGCGTTTTTTCGCGCGATTTGCGCATCGCATGACGGATGCGCATGCGCAAATCGCTTGACCGGCGCCGAAAAATCGGCTGAAAAAACGCCCGAAAATCTGCTCCTAGCCGCGTTTCATTAGAAACGGGCCGGAGCTGTCCAGCGCATTGCATTCAATGGAGCCGGCAATACAGCCGTCTCCATTGAAAGCAATGCGCTGCCGGCGAGCCCGGGATGAATTGTCGGGAAGGGCTTAAATATATAAGCCCTTCCCTGCAATTCATCCTAAAATGTGTTAAAATAAAAAAAAATTGTATACTCACCTTTCCGCTGCAGCCGGAGTTCTGCCGCGGCCGCTGTCAGTTCTCCTGAACTGCTTCTCGGCACTATTCAGCCGGCGGGGCTTTAAAATCCCTGCCTGCTGAATGAGTTGCCTCTGATTGGTCACAGCCTGACCAATCAGAGGCAGGTTTCACTCACACACCCATTCATGAATTCATGAATGGGTGAGTGACTGCTGCCTCTCATTGGCTCAGCGAGAGCTGCCCCTGATTGGTCCCGCTGAGCCAATGAGAGGCAGCAGTCACTCACCCATTCATGAATTCATGAATGGGTGTGTGAGTGAAACCTGCCTCTGATTGGTCAGGCTGTGACCAATCAGAGGCAACTCATTCAGCAGGCGGGGATTTTAAAGCCCCGCCGGCTGAATAGTGCCAAGAAGCAGTTCAGGAGAACTGACAGCGGCCGCGGCAGAACTCCAGCTGCAGCGGAAAGGTGAGTATACAATTTTTTTTTATTTTAACACATTTTAGGATGAATTGCAGGGAAGGGCTTATATATTTAAGCCCTTCCCGACAATTCATCCAGCGCTCGCCGGCAGCCCATTGCTTTCAATGGAGATGGTTGTATTGCCGGCTCCATTGAATTCAATGGGCAAACATCGTTCTTCTCTGCCACAGCTGTTACAGCTGTGGCAGAGAAGAATGATTTGTATTCTATATGTTCTCAATGGGGTCGGCGCTGCTGCCGCCGGCCCCATTGAGCGCATATAGAGAAGAGAACAGGAATCGCAGATCGCACATAGGTGCGATTTCTGTTCTATAATTTATCGGACGAGCGCATAAAAAGCGCTCATGTGTCCGATACCATTGCAAAGCAATGGTTTTATAAAATCGCCGGACGCATGCGCATGCGCAAATCGCAGCTAAAAACGCCAGTCTGACTAAGGCCTGAGAGGTTGACTACTATATGCCAGGACAAGATAGTACAATTTGAGTCAGCATGGGAACCATGGATCACCTTTGCCAATATCCCCAATCTACATTACCACCTCCAACTCTAGCTACTTCACCGACCATTTGAACCTAAAGCATATACTTAATGGGAAACATAGATGATTAGATAATTTAAGAAAAGGGAAAAAAATAAAAATACCACCATTCCGACTTGCTGTTAAAAAACAACAAAGTGCCTAGTGCCTATATTGTGTTGTACTGTTAAACCCTGTCATCCTCCCCCCCCCCCCTATACATTGTTGGTTTTATATTTGTACAAGTTTATATAAGTTAATGAATATTTTTTAGAACCGATCGATTCAAACTACACCAAGAATTTCTGTTGTTATGCCAAACTTTTCAACCCCTACGTGGGCCCTATGCGGCAGGAATGTTGCTAACAGTTTGAAATTACTTTCAATAAATACTTTTGAGACATAAATGCAAGCAGAAAGTTTTACTCCACATACGCCCTTCTGCACATTAGCTTTAAATATTCTAAACGTTACATTAACTTTATAATATATAAAACATTTGCAAACTTGGTTGTGAATTTTAACTTTAGAAAATATACCCATGCAAGGGAAATATAAATAACCTTAGAATCTTTTTGGGCATAACAGGGACAAAAGAAAAAATAAAGTCTCCGAAACATCCAAGAACACAAAAACACAAATGGAGTCTTTTAGCACCAAGTCACCTTTTGGCTAGACAACAAGGTGGGCTCCTCAGTGTCAGACGGTGCACTGAAGCCTGTTGGCGTGGCGTTGCTGCTCAACGACCGAATCCCAACAGACGAACACAGACGAACACAGTAACGGACTGGCCCGCATAAAGGCTGTCACCTCTGCATACTCTGAAGTACTGTCCTCCTCCTGGTTCGGCTCAGAACAGTCAGTTCCTGACTGCTGCCAGGCTTGTGATAAGTCCTCCAGGCAAGGAGTTTCTTCAGGGCAACCTTAGGAAAACAGCACGTCGCAGTCCCACCGGAGGTCCTCTTGGGCGGTCATCCACGAAGTAGAAACCGAAGTTTGAGTCTCCGTACTCCTTAATAAATGGGTCCAGAGATGGTGGCAGTGCGGCCCTCACTTCCAGGTTGTCCCGATGAATGAGGATCCAAAGGGGGTAACACAGCTCCACAAAACCTCTTGGAGCTCTGTATTTCTGCAATCTCCTGAGCCTCTGCTGAGGAGCAGTGGAAAGAGAAGGTGTAGCCTCTGCAGGAACAGGGCCACAGTCCTGTGGTTCCAGTATTCTCTCCTCAGCTGGTGGTGAAGTAGGGGAAACACTTGGCAACAGCTCCTGGGCTGAGGTCGTGGATAACCAGCAGGGACACAGTGGAGAATTTTAGAGGTAGTTATCTGGCCTGCAGGGGTGCTCACATTGGTCTACCCAGGAAAGTCTATCGGCTCCCTCACCAGCACTGGCGGCCCCTCTCTTGGGCAGTCTCCAGCATTCTGCTGTTGCTCTGTGGTGGGGGCGACCCCCCCCCCTACTTTTTCCATAGCCACGGAGGAAACTGAGTGGCAGGAAAGTTTTGCGTGTTCTGTGAAAGTAGAAGAAGAAGAAGCCTGGGTGCCATCTTGGGTTTCAATATTGTCCTCCACATGTTCTGGTGCCAAGTGCAGACCAGGCAATTCCACCTTGTCTAGTAACAGAACATGATTATTCCTTAAACAATAGCGCATCCAAGAATTAATATAAGAATGAAGGTTAATGTCCTTTTTGTTGCTCTGCATTCTTGCCAGTTGATGCAGCCCTGTCTCTCTGGTTTTCTCAAAGGGCTGGAACTGGACACAAATTGACTATCCATATAGACTCAGGCACAGCACACTCTTCTCCGTAGCTGGAGAATATCAGAGGCACTTCTCCGTTTTGTAATGAAGTCAGGGGGGAATCATCCTGTTCGTGATGCCATAACTTCGCCCTGCAGCATCTGAGGAGTGGGCCCACAGCCGAGGAGATAGCTGGGTAGATAAAGCCCTTGTCACGGGGCTCTACCATCTCGTCCACAGGGGGTAGCTCGGGACCTGACCAAATTACTGCTGGGGGAGGTCACAGGGAAAAGTAAACGGATGTTACCTGTAGTCTTCTTTGTCACACATGACACCCCCATTCTGTCCTCTGTGAATCTTGACAATTGAATAAAGTAGTCCACACACAGGGAAACGTTCTGGACAAACCGGGAATGGTCAGTAATGTCTGTTTACTGTAACTTGTTAAACTCCAGATAACATCAGCACTTTGGCACAGATATAACAGAATAAAGTGGTGTGACAGGGAGCATTCTTGGGGTCATCCGGACGATCCACAGTCCCAATTATCTGTGTGATCCCGCTCCTTGCAACTCTCTCTCTAACTCTATACTGGTCCACACTCACATTACTCGTTTTTTCCTTTAGCCATTGTGAGGTACTGAAGGGCGTGATAGTGGATGGTCGCTACATCACCCCTAAGTTCCGCTATTATGCCTAGTAGGGCTGAAGGAAGTTCATGTCCCGCTGTTTGAGACATGAAAAGCCAGGAACGCAATGTAATCTCCAACAAGTACTTGCTGGAGGTCTTTTCTTTAAAAATATCTGGGCCTGGTTTTTTGGAATGGATGTCAGGTTGGTAGTGGGGCCATCTATTCCACTTCCTCCACTCCAGGTTGTGTGCAAGGTCAATCAGCACAGGTGCTGAGGCTGAGCCAGGATAGGTGTAGATATAAATAGCAGTGTGCATTGACACAGGACGGGGGGAGATAAGATGGCTGCTGGACCCTGGCAGCCTGTGATACCTGCTAGAGCTGAAAACCTGGCTGTGTGTGCACCTGCGGAGCGTGACCTGGTCAGGCAGGGACTGCCTATTGTTATTGCTGGACTGTTATTTTCTTGCCTGAAGCTAAGGCTGCATTTGTGTTGATTATTCTGGACTGAAATAAACAGGTTTCCGTCTTTGACTGCCGCCAACCCGCACTCTATCGAGCTGTGCTCCCACACCATGCAGTGGTCCTTCTCTCACTCAGTGCTTAGTGCTAGCACTGGCACATACTGGGTAGACTGGTCCCAGGCCAAGCAGAAGGGAATCACTCGGCTTCTTTCCCCCCACACACAGACCGATCAGTGTCTGCACGGCTCACTCACTGATTTCTTACTTGCAGAATTAGAGTAGACAGACTTTTGCCAGAAGGCAGAAGACAACAACCCTGCACTGCATCTCGCAAACATATATATACAACACAGTCACATGACACACAAAGGGATACATTTTCCAAACATAACCCAGACGTTAACCCATTCAGTGCTGCAAAGGTGCAATTTACATAACTCAAATGCATACTTCACATAAGACATTCACAAGACAAGGGCACGAGACAGACATATAACATGGAGGGGTCCGACTAACTCTGAGCCACTCTTTCACTAACTCTGTCTCTCCCTTTCCTCTACATAGATGTCTATGGGCAGCATGAGTCATTCACTTTCTGTTATCCATCTTGTTATCTCTGACTTCACTTGACAACAGGTCGAGGAAAGCAAATTAGAAGGAAGAGAGCCCTAGTTGTCAGCACTTTTGAGTGATTTTTCAGCATAAAAATGTTATGTTAGCTAAATAAAATGATTTGGACTTTTAATAGTCATCACATTGGATACAAGTTGTTTGAAAAGTCAATGACCATCTAAACTACTAATATTGATGGGACCCCGCTGCTCTGTTTGTTTGTTTTTTAGCAATCCACAATATTGAAATTGCCCCTAAAAATAGTATTTCTGAAACTAAGGGACTTACTAAGCTATGCAATCTTTTTGGGCAGATCAGTGCTAGAGATGAGCGAGCATACTCGCTAAGGGCAATTACTCAAATGAGCATTGCCCATAGCGAGTACCTGCCCGCTCGGAAGAAAAGATTTGGGTGCCGGCGGGGGGCGGGGAGCGGTGGGGGAGAGCAGTGGGGAACGGAGGGGAGATCTCTCTCTCCCTCTCTACCCCCTGCTCCCTCCTGCTCACTCCCGCAACTCACCGCTCCCCCGCGCCGGCAGACGAATCTCTTCTTCCGAGCAGGCAGGTACTCGCTAAGGTCAATGCTCGCATGAGTAATTGCCCTTAGTGAGTATGCTCGCTCATCTCCAATCAGTGCCAATCAAATAATCAACAGTTGTCTATTGGGCCTTTACTCAGGCTGACGCAGAATCTATTTTCATAACTTATCCCATAAAGCTGACTTAGATCCGCTGGAAATCTCCCCATTTCCATGTGGAAATGTGCAGTCAACCAACGAGCATTTTTATGCTCACATAAAAGATAGGAATTGTTTGTCCTTTTACACAGTCCAACAATAGGGCAAATGAACGTTCAGGTGAATGTTGTTGCCTATGAATCATCCTGTGTAAAAAGGTCCTTTATACTTTCCAATATGTTGATACAGCATGATCACAATCTATGCAAATGACTATAAAGTAATACCTATAGACAATGGAATGATTGAACATTTTACCTGCGGTTAAATGTTCTATAAAGCTAAATGACACCTTCTGTAATATAAATGTCTGCCATCAAGTCTGCCCTTCACAGCCCATTAATACCAAGTAACTTTGTATGGCAGTGAAGCTGTCTGTCACATATGTTTTCTTGCCACATCTTCCAGTTGTCAGAATATGGCTGTCTTGTACAATCTGCAAGCACTCTATTGTACCAATAAATGGAAAGTCAGAAGATTATTAGTCAGAAGGTTTGTAAACATCTTCCTCAGTTTTTCTTTTTTTTTTATTTCCAACTGCAGAATCCGGCCTTTTTACTCATCTGATTATATTTCTTCTTTACAATTCAGATCGGGAATGAGATAGAAAGAATGTGCTCTGAATAAGTAGAAGGAAGTAACAGTGCTATGAATACTAAACCAATGAATAATAGAAAATGTGTAGCTAAAAGTCTAAGGGAAAAATGCCTATAAAATCCGACTAGGTAAGCAGCATTCTAAAGAGCATCTGCTGACATTCCCCACGTTCTTCAATAGATAAAGGTCTTTTAATGTTGGCTGTCCTGTGAAAAATGATGGCTTATTGGGTCTTTAGGTACTAAATATAAATCATTCAGGCATGAGATGCAAGTGTTGCTTTACATCTACACCTGGAAAGGCTACTTTCACTGTAGTATCTTCACTGCTTTGCTCTTAATTTGATGAAATGCTACAATGCCAGTGAATGCCTATGGAAGGTAAAACGTGCATTTAAAAAAAAAATTGAGGTCATAGTCAGACTAGAATGCTTTGCATTTAGCCTTCCATCAGGAATTGCACTGTTCTGTCATAAAATGATAGCACAAATACAGGTTGGAAACAGATTGCGAAAGGTCATACAGAGAAATAACATTAGGTTTTGGTGTAAAATTGGTACTCTGGCTCTAGGACGGTAGAATCTGCTGTGTAAACTTCATATAAGTGCTATCCAGTAACCAGGTTTTAAAGGCTTGCCCCTGAAAATGCTTGTCATGTAACATTAAACATTGCAAACTGTCCAAACTTGGTTAATAAAGGAAACTTTAGTCCAAATAATTTATCAACCAAAACAATATGCAACTTTATAGTATTTTCATTCTTTGTAGCTCCATAGGTTGTAAAGTGGGATACATCACAAAAACTAGCTAAGTAGTTATCACTTTCTCTGTCAATGTACTGCTGTTCTTTAACAAACCTAATTTGGTCTTGATTTGTTTCATGCCATGTAGCCCAAATATGCAGAAATCTACATTTTAGTGGTGGGTGCACTGATTGGTGGCTTTGCTTTTGTGCTGGTTTTATCCAGACTTGTTCTTCTCTGTACTCTTTGTGCTCTGAGACTTTGAAAAATTCTGATCATCCTGGTTGCTGTCAAACAACATAGTACATAAATTACAGTGGTGCAGTATGAGACAAAGGTGGAATAGAATGAGAAAAGTAAGTAAAGCTGACAGTCATTTGAGTTATGGGGGTTTGTACTTTAGGCTGTATTTGGCTGCGTTAAAGGGATTTTCAGGGTTAAAAATAAAGAAAACTTTAATGGGTAGGGAATGTTGTAAAATAAAATAATATATACTCACCTCCTTAGCCCTTTGCCATGATTTTTAAGAGGTTGAATTCATGCTGAAAATTACACGGCAAATTCCACCATGTGAACATACCTTTAGCTTTCTTGGAACAGACTGATTTAGTTGGGAGTGCTAATATTTTCTATAGCAGGCAGGGTATTTCTAGTTCTGCAAGTATGATTTTACTATTGTGCAAAAGACCTTCATACTTTTGTCAATGTTGACATTGTAACATTGAGAAACTAAATTATGCTTTTTCACTTTTGTGCCAGTTTTCAATTATTTCATGCATATTCCTCATTCATATACATTAGTGCTTTCAAAATTCTACTTGCCAGCTTGCAAAACAGACAATGGTATACCACCCCCGGCAATGACTTAACAGCTTTACTCTGTGTACAGTAACCATCATCTGAGCTCTCGCAGTGCACTGCTCCCTTGTTACCGAACACAATGAGAATTATTTTAGTCTTCTATCTGAATGCAGAAGAAAACCTTATATAAATAAAATCAGTAAAACTTTGGAGAACATTTATAAAATGGCTGACACCAGTTTCTGGCTTACAAAAATTGCTGATATTTGTGCAAGAGGGTAATCGTGCAAAAATTGTGCTAGCCACTTTCCCAAAGAGTATATGGGGATTTATCAAAGTCACTAGCAACCTGCTAACAGCCAAAGCCACACAAGGATGTGCTACTTCTTCTTAACCTGTCATCTGCCTTCTACACAGTCAACCACCCTCTCTTGTTACGAATTCTCTCATCACACAGCATAACAGATTTGGCCCTCATCTAGATCTCTACATACTTTTCCAACAGAACATTTTGTATCTCTCATTTGCACACCACCTTGCCCTTTCTCTATTGGTGTCCCTTAAGACTCTGCTGGGACAACTACTCCAGGAAAGCTCAAAAAATCCCATGGCTTTCAGTACCATCTTTACACTTATGACACTGAAATCTACCTTCCTGGACCAGATGTTACCTCTGTTATGCAGAATCCCAAAATGTCTATCAGCTATAAACTTCTTCTTTTCCTCTTGGTTTCTAAAACTTAACATGGTCAAACTAGAGTTCATCATCTTTCCCCCATCTCATTCAACCACCTCCACACCAGACCTATCAATCACAGCCAATGACTCCATGCTCCATCAAGTCTCACAGTTCTGCTTGCTCATCATAACTTTTGATTCCACCCTGATCTTCAAATCGTATTTCCAAGTCCTTACTACCTTTTGCCACCTCGAACTCAAATCTCTCAAATCTGCTTCTTCCTCAATTTCGAGTTAACAAAAACTCTAACACATTCCCTCATCATCTGCCAACTAGACTACTGCTATACCCTCTTCCAACTGTGGCCTCCATTCAACACTCTTATACCACTCCAAGCCACACTTCACTCTGCTGCCCCTCTAATACACTACTCTCACTGTTACCACTCTACTTTTCTCCTCTGCCACTCTTCACTGGCTATCTAATAGCCAATGAATTCAGTTTAAAGCATTATCAATGACATACAAGGCTGTCCACAATCTGTCCCACCCATACACATAATCTCTGATGATCACAAGATCCTCCCAAGACCTCCTTCTTTGCTATCATCTTGCCTGATTTTCACATAAACATCTTCAAGATTTATCCTGTGCATTCCCTGTACTCTGGAATTCACTACCCCAAGTGATCAGACTCTTTCCACCTTCAAAGCTTTCAAAAGAAGCCTTAAAACCCACCTCTTCAGAAAAGCCTACGACCCATAGTAACCCACGATGCCACTACACTACAATATGAGCTGCTTCGACCCTCGCCTAATGTTTCTTTCCCACTTCCCTTGAATATTGGAAGCCCTCACGGACAGGGTCTTTTCTCCCTGTGTATCAGGCCGGTCTCACACGACTGGATTTGAAATGTGGATTCCACGACTGCATGATCCGCTGTAATACTCTGTTCAATCAAATACATTGGAGTACACAATTCCGCTCACATTAGGGAGTCAGAATTGTGTAATCTGCTAGCAGAAAATAAAATGCAGCATGTTCTATTTTACCATGGAATCTGAGACCATAGAGTTGATTGTGTATGGCTGCAGATATACCTGCAACACACACACAATTACATTGCATATGGGCTGCAGGTACCCTTATCATCACAAAAAGAGCTGTACTGTGCACAACCACCTGTGTGCGTACACGATCGTACGCAATACAATTATGCACTGTACACAGGGTCACTGGCTGGGCTCACATCTGGAATCTACTGTGGGCCTCCCATATGCGGAATTAGACCCAGTTGTGTGAGCCCGGCATCAGTCTGTAGCTCATTTAGTTCATGTTTTCTGTTCTATTTTTTTGAGAAATGGAAAAAACACACATGCATTAGAAAGAACAACTATTTACCTATAGTTTGTTTTGCATTTATATCCATAGGAAAAACAACAACAAAAAACAACACTTAACTTAAAAAATGTAAGATACAATACAGAAAATCATATTTCCCATTCTCTTGTAGCTAAACTGTAAAATCAAGTCAGCCCTTGCTATTTAAGTTTGTACTTTCTAACAGGACCTGGACAATGGTAAAAGTATGATGGGAGTTGTTAGTTCACAAACATGAATGCTACTACCCATCATCAGTCTACAGACCATACAGTGACTACAGCACTGATCAGATGCAGCCAGTGGCAGAATGAATGATTACATTGTGACTCAGGCATGACACCATGTCTAATTAGCATTGTAATTTTCTTCTCCATTCAGTCCAGACCGACATGACAGCTTCTCTGAGACACAACTTGTCTCTTAAGAGGTTGCCACACAGACGTCTTTGTCCCTTTGCTAAATTTTTAACAGTGCCTCACATGATTTCCCCTAAATACTGTATAACAGTACAACTCACAGGGCCCCCTGAATAATAAATAACAATCCGCACTATCCCCCTGTAATGAACAATGATCTGCATTGTTCCCTTGTAGTAAATAAGGAGCTATACTGTTTCTCTGTAGTAGTAAATAGCCAAAATGTCTCCTGTAGTAATACATGGCCATAATATCTTTCTGTAGTATTAAATAGCCACATTATAACCTGTAGTAATAACTAGCCATAATGTCCGTAATAAAGCAATAGCTATATTGTCCCCTTTAGGGCCATAGTGTCCTCTTTATAATAACCATATTGTCCCCTCTAGCAATAACCATATTGTCCCCTTTACCAATAGCTATATTGTCCCCTGTTTACAATAACCATATTGCCCCCTTTAGCAATAGCATTAATGTTCCCTGTGGTAATAAGTAGCAAAAATGTCCGTCGTAGTAATAAATATCCTTAATGTCCTGCTGTAGTAATAAATAGCCTAAATGTCCCATATTGTAATATTTAGTCATAATATGCAGTGTAGTACTAGCCATCATGTTCTCCTCTGTACTAATACTCATATTGCCCTTTATCAATAGCTAACATTTCCCCTTAGCAATAGCCATATTGTCCCCTTTAGAGCTATATTTTCCCCTGTAGTAATAGCCATATTGTCCCCTTTTAGGAATAGCCATCTTGTCCACTTTATAGCTATATTGTCCCCTGTATTAATAGCCATCTTTTTAGTAATAGCTAGAGATGAGCGAGCACCAAAATGCTCGGGTGCTCGTTACTCGGGACGAAATTATCGCGATGCTCGAGGGTTCGTTTCGAATAACGAACCCCATTGAAGTCAATGGGCGACCCGAGCATTTTTGTATTTCGCCGATGCTCGCTAAGGTTTTCATGTGTGAAAATCTGGGCAATTCAAGAAAGTGATGGGAACGACACAGCAACGGATAGGGCAGGCGAAGGGCTACATGTTGGGCTGCATCTCAAGTTCCCAGGTCCCACTATTAAGCCACAATAGCGGCAAGAGTGCCCCCCCCCCCTCCCAACAATTTTTACTTCTGAAAAGCCCTCATTAGCAAAGCATACCTTAGCTAAGCACCACACTACCTCCAACAAAGCACAATCACTGCCTGCATGACACTCCGCTGCCACTTCTCCTGGGTTACATGCTGCCCAACCCCCCCTGCACGATCCAGTGTCCACAGCGCACACCAAACTGTCCCTGCCCAGCCTTCAGCTGCCCTCATGCCACGCCACACTCATGTCTATTTATAAGTGCGTCTGCCACAGGAAAAGCAGGCACACACTGCAGAGGGTTGGCATGGCTAGGCAGCGACCCCCCGATAAAAGGGGCGGGGCGATAGTCCACAATGCTGTACAGAAGCAATGAGAAATCCAATCCTGTGCCACCTCCATCTGGAGCTGCACATGTGGGCATAGCAATGGGGAACCTATGTGCCACACACTATTCATTCTGTCAAGGTGTCTGCATGCCCCAGTCAGACCGGGCTTTTTAATTCATAGACACAGGCAGGTACAACTCCCTATTGTGAAGTCCCTGTGGACCGACAGCATGGGTGGCTCCCTGGAACCCACCGGCGGTACATAAAAATATCCCATTGCAGTGCCCATCACAGCTGAGGTAGTAATGTCATGTTTAATGCAGGTGGGCTTCGGCCCACACTGCATGCCCCAGTCAGACTGGGGTTCTTTAGAAGTGGAAACAGATGCATTTATAATTCCCTGTGGACCCACAGCATGGGTGGGTGCCAGGAAGCCACCGGCGGTACATAAAAATACCCCATTGCATTGCCCAACACAGCTGAGGTAGTAATGTCGTGCTTAATGCAGGTGGGCTTCGGCCCACACTGCATGCCCCAGTCAGACTGGGGTTCTTTAGAAGTGGAAACAGATGCATTTATAATTCCCTGTGGACCCACAGCATGGGTGAGTGCCAGGAAGCCACCGGCGGTACATAAAAATATTCCATTGCATTGCCCAACACAGCTGAGGTAGTAATGTCGTGCTTAATGCAGGTGGGCTTCGGCCCACACTGCATGCCCCAGTCAGACTGGGGTTCTTTAGAAGTGGAAACAGATGCATTTATAATTCCCTGTGGACCCACAGCATGGGTGGCTCCCTGGAACCCACCGGCGGTACATAAAAATATCCCATTGCATTGCCCAACACAGCTGAGGTAGTAATGTCGTGCTTAATGCAGGTGGGCTTCGGCCCACACTGCATGCCCCAGTCAGACTGGGGTTCTTTAGAAGTGGAAACAGATGCATTTATAATTCCCTGTGGACCCACAGCATGGGTGGGTGCCAGGAAGCCACCGGCGGTACATAAAAATATCCCATTGCATTGCCCAACACAGCTGAGGTAGTAATGTCGTGCTTAATACAGGTGGGCTTCGGCCCACACTGCATGCCCCAGTCTGACTGGTAATATGTACCTTAACAGTAACCTCGTTGGTGGTAATGTGGTGGTGACTGCGGACCTGGTAGCGCGGTTTAATGTAGTTGGTTTTCGGAATGTGGCCAGGATTAAGTGGGCCGTGGCGGGGGGATGGTGGTGGTGCTCTCTTGTTGTGTCGTTAAAGGTGAAATTCTTGGACTGCCACCAGACGGACCAATGCAAAGGTATTTGCCAAGAATGTTTTCATTGTTGGAGGAGGAGGGGGATGTTTTGGAGGCACTATGTGTCCTCTACACGTGTCCGTTGTTATATGCACCTTAACAGTAACAGCGTTGGTGGGAAATGGCCTCGCCGCCATCATGTCTTTGTGAAGCCTCTGTTTCCACACCCCAGTGACATACCATTAGCAGCGGTATAGGCAGAGTCCAGAATTATTAACATTTCAGCAGTAGCATTAGGGACAGGCCCCACTAACATATCACTAGCAGCAGTATAGGGGGAGCGCAGTCTTAGTTCCATTTCAGTAATAGTAGCACTCAAGACAGGCCCCAGTAACATTCCCATTGCAGCAGTTTAGGGAGATAACAGTCTCTTTCACATTTCAGTAGCTGCAGTATAGACAAGGCCCCAGTTACATTTATGTAGCTAAAGTGTAGGCCAACCCCACACACCTTTCTGTACCATGAGTGCAGGCGAAGAACATAGAAATTACTATTATTACACTGTAGGTGAGGGCCAAAAAAAATTGGTGTACCAACAGTACTAATGTACCTCAGAAAAAATTGGCCATGCCCAACCAAGATGGCAGGTGAAACCCATTAATCGCTTTGGTTAATGTGGCTTAAGTGGTAACTAGGCCTGGAGGCAGCCCAGTTTAACGAAAAATTGGTTCAAGTTAAAGTTTCAACGCTTTTAAGAGCATTGAAACATATAAAAATTGTTTAGAAAAATTATATGAGTGAGCCTTGTGGCCCTAAGAAAAATTGCCCGTTCAGCGTGATTACGTGAGGTTTCAGGAGGAGGAGCAGGAGGAGGAGGAGGAGGAATATTATACACAGATTGATGAAGCAGAAATGTCCCCGTTTTGGATGGTGAGAGAGAACGATGCTTCCATCCGCGGGTGCAGCCTACGTATTGTTTAGGTATCGCTGCTGTCTGCTGGTGGAGAAGAAAAGTCTGGGGAAATCCAGGCTTTGTTCATCTTTATGAGTGTAAGCCTGTCGGCACTGTCGGTTGACAGGCGGGTACGCTTATCTGTGATGATTCCCCCAGCCGCACTAAACACCCTCTCTGACAAGACGCTAGCTGCAGGACAAGCAAGCACCCCCAGGGCATACAGCGCGAGTTCAGGCCACGTGTCCAGCTTCGACACCCAGTAGTTGTAGGTGGCAGAGGCGTCAGGGAGGACGGTCGTGCGATCGGCTACGTACTCCCTCACCATCCTTTTACAGTGCTCCCGCCGACTCAGCCCTGACTGGGGAGCGGTGACACAGTCTTGCTGGGGAGCCATAAAGCTGTCCAGGGCCTTAAAGACTGTTGTACTGCCTGTGCTGTACATGCTGCTCGATCTCCGCACCTCCCCTGCTACCTGGCCCTCGGAACTGCGCCTTCTGCCACTAGCGCTGTCGGATGGGAATTTTACCATCAGCTTGTCCGCCAGGGTCCTGTGGTATAGCAACACTCTCGAACCCCTTTCCTCTTCGGGAATGAGAGTGGAAAGGTTCTCCTTATACCGTGGGTCGAGCAGTGTGTACACCCAGTAATCCGTAGTGGCCAGAATGCGTGTAACGCGAGGGTCACGAGAAAGGCATCCTAACATGAAGTCAGCCATGTGTGCCAGGGTACCTGTACGCAACACATGGCTGTCTTCACTAGGAAGATCACTTTCAGGATCCTCCTCCTCCTCCTCCTCAGGCCATACACGCTGAAAGGATGACAGGCAAGCAGCATGGGTACCGTCAGCAGTGGGCCAAGCTGTCTCTTCCCCCTCCTCCTTATCCTCCTCATGCTCCTCCTCCTCCTCCTGAACGCGCTGAGATATAGACAGGAGGGTGCTCTGACTATCCAGCGACATACTGTCTTCCCCCGTCTCTGTTTCCGAGCGCAAAGCGTCTGCCTTTATGCTTTGCAGGGAACTTCTCAAGATGCATAGCAGAGGAATGGTGACGCTAATGATTGCAGCATCGCCGCTCACCACCTGGGTAGACTGCTCAAAGTTTCGAAGGACCTGGCAGATGTCTGCCAACCAGGCCCACTCTTCTGAAAATAATTGAGGAGGCTGACTCCCACTGCGCCGCCCATGTTGGAGTTGGTATTCCACTATAGCTCTACGCTGCTCATAGAGCCTGGCCAACATGTGGAGCGTAGAGTTCCACCGTGTGGGCACGTCGCACAGCAGTCAGTGCACTGGCAGAGTAAACCGATGTTGCAGGGTCCGCAGGGTGGCAGCGTCCGTGTGGGACTTGCGGAAATGTGCGCAGAGCCGGCGCACCTTTACGAGCAGGTCTGACAAGCGTGGGTAGCTTTTCAGAAAGCGCTGAACCACCAAATTAAAGATGTGGGCCAGGCATGGCACGTGCGTGAGGCTGCCGAGCTGCAGAGCCGCCACCAGGTTACGGCCGTTGTCACACACGACCATGCCCGGTTGGAGGCTCAGCGGCGCAAGCCAGCGGTCGGTCTGCTCTGTCAGACCCTGCAGCAGTTCGTGGGCCGTGTGCCTCTTATCTCCTAAGCTGAGTAGTTGCAGCACGGCCTGCTGACGCTTGCCCACCGCTGTGCTGCCACGACGCGCGACACCGACTGCTGGCGACGCGCTGCTGCTGCTGACACATCTTGATTGCGAGACAGAGGTTGCGTTGGAGGAGGAGGAGGGTGCTTTAGTGGAGGAAGCATACACCGCCGCAGATACCACCACCGAGCTGGAGCCCGCAATTCTGGGGGTGGGTAGGACGTGAGCGGTCCCAGGCTCTGACTCTGTCCCAGCCTCCACTAAATTCACCCAATGTGCCGTCAGGGAGATGTAGTGGCCCTGCCCGCCTGTGCTTGTCCACGTGTCCGTTGTTAAGTGGGCCTTGGCAGTAACCGCGTTGGTGAGGGCGCGTACAATGTTGCGGGAGACGTGGTCATGCAGGGCTGGGACGGCACATCGGGAAAAGTAGTGGCGACTGGGAACTGAGTAGCGCGGGGCCGCCGCTGCCATCATACTTTTGAAGGACTCCGTTTCCACAACCCTATACGGCAGCATCTCAGATAAATTTGGCTATGTAGACGGTTAACGCTTGAGCGTGCGGGTGCGTGGCGGCGTACTTGCGCTTGCGCTCAAACACTTGCGCTAGCGACGGCTGGACGGTGCGGTGCAAGACATTGCTGGATTGGGGCGAGGACAGCGGAGGTGAGGGTGTGGGTGCAGGCCAGGAGACGGTAGTGCCTGTGTCCTCAGAGCGGGGTTGGATCTCAGTGGCATGTTGGGGCACAGGGGGAGAGGCAGCGGTGCAAACCGGAGGCGGTGAACGGCCTTCGTCCCACCTTGTGGGGTGCTTGGCCATCATATGTCTGCGCATGCTGGTGGTGGTGAGGCTGTTGGTGGTGGCTCCCTGGCTGATCTTGGCGCGACAAAGGTTGCACACCACTGTTCGTCGGTCGTCAGGCGTCTCTGTGAAAAACTGCCAGACCTTAGAGCACCTTGGCCTCTGCAGGGTGGCATGGCGCGAGGGTGCGCTTTGGGAAACAGTTGGTGGATTATTCGGTCTGGCCCTGCCTCTACCCCTGTCCACCGCACTGCCTCTTGCAACCTGCCCTGCTGCTGCCCTTGCCTCCCCCTCTGAAGACCTGTCCTGAGTAGGCGTTGCAAACCAGGTGGGGTAAGTCACCTCATCGTCCTGCTGCTCTTCCTCCGAATCCTCTGTGCGCTCCTCCCTCGGACTTACTGCCCTTACTACTACCTCACCGATAGACAACTGTGTCTCATCGTCATTGTCCTCCTCACCCACTGAAAGGTCTTGAGACAGTTGCCGGAAGTCCCCAGCCTCATCCCCCGGACCCCGGGAACTTTCCAATGGTTGGGCATCAGTGACGATAAACTCCTCTGGTGGGAGAGGAACCACTGCTGCCCAATCTGAGCAGGGGCCCGAGAACAGTTCCTGGGAGTGTTCCCGCTCCTGAGCATGTGTCATTGTAGTGGAGTGAGGAGGCTGGGAGGAAGGAGGAGCAGCAGACAGAGGATTTGGATTTGCAGCAGTGGACGGCGCAGAACTGTGGGTGGACGATAGGTTGCTCGAAGCACTTTCTGCCATCCACGACAGGACCTGCTCACACTGCTCATTTTCTAATAAAGGTCTCCCGCGTGGACCCATTAATTGTGAGATGAATGTGGGGACGCCAGAAACGTGCCTCTCTCGTAATCGCGCAGCAGTCGGCTGCGATACACCTGGATCAGGAGTTCGGCCTGTGCCCACACCCTGACTTGGCCCTCCACGTCCTCGGCCGCGTCCACGTCCTCTAGGCCTACCCCTACCCCTCAGCATGCTGTATTACCAGTGATTTGATTTCCCAGGCAGGTAATAAATTGGCGCAAGCCTGCTGTTAAACGTAGCTGGCTGCGTATGATTTATTTACGTTCTGCACCCACCACACACGTACCCAGAACGCTGAGGACTGTCAGAGGCAGGCCAAATAGAATGTTTCCCTTTTTTTTTTAAAGGGAAGGCCCACTGACTATATTCAATCAGATAAGAAATGTGTTCCACAGAACTGCAGTGTTATATAAAGTGCAGCAGAGCGGTGATTTTTCCCAGGCAGGAAATAAATTGGCGCAAGCCTGCTGTTAAACGTAGCTGGCTGCGTATGATTTATTTACGTTCTGCACCCACCACACACGTACCCAGAACGCTGAGGACTGTCAGAGGCAGGCCAAATAGAATGTTTCCCTTTTTTTTTTTAAAGGGAAGGCCCACTGACTATATTCAATCAGATAAGAAATGTGTTCCACAGAACTGCAGTGTTATATAAAGTGCAGCAGAGCGGTGATTTTTCCCAGGCAGGAAATAAATTGGCGCAAGCCTGCTGTTAAACGTAGCTGGCTGCGTATGATTTATTTACGTTCTCCACCAACCACACACGTACCCAGAACGCTGAGGACTGTCAGAGGCAGGCCAAATAGAATGTTTCCCTTTTTTTTTAAAGGGAAGGCCCACTGACTATATTCAATCAGATAAGAAATGTGTTCCACAGAACTGCAGTGTTATATAAAGTGCAGCAGAGCGGTGATTTTTCCCAGGCAGGAAATAAATTGGCGCAAGCCTGCTGTTAAACGTAGCTGGCTGCGTATGATTTATTTACGTTCTCCACCCACCACACACGTACCCAGAACGCTGAGGACTGTCAAAGGCAGGCCAAATAGAATGTTTCCCTTTTTTTTTTAAAGGGAAGGCCCACTGACTATATTCAATCAGATAAGAAATGTGTTCCACAGAACTGCAGTGTTATATAAAGTGCAGCAGAGCGGTGATTTTTCCCAGGCAGGAAATAAATTGGCGCAAGCCTGCTGTTAAACGTAGCTGGCTGCGTATGATTTATTTACGTTCTGCACCCACCACACACGTACCCAGAACGCTGAGGACTGTCAGAGGCAGGCCAAATAGAATGTTTCCCTTTTTTTTTTTTTTAAAGAAAAGGCCCACTGACTATATTCAATCAATAAAATATGTCTTCTGGCCCTGCCTACACAATTCTGTCCCTGTAGTATTACTGCAGGGCGCAATGCTCTGCACAGCCGATTTTGAAAAAAAAAAAAATGCAACACTGCTAACAGCAGCCTGCACAGTACTGCACACGGTTAAATGTGGCCCTAAGAAGGACCGTTGGGGTTCTTGAAGCCTACACTCACTCCTAACACTCTCCCTGCCTAACCACCACTTCTGTCCCTGTATAATTACTGCAGGGCGCAATGCTCTGCACGGCCGATATACAAAAAAAAAAAAAAGTGCACCACTGCAAAAAGCAGCCTCCACAGTACTGCACACTGTTAGATGTGGCCCTAAGAAGGACCGTTGGGGTTCTTGAAGCCTACACTAACTCCTAACGCTCTCCCTACAGCAGCTCCGGCACCAGCAGCACTGTCCCTCAGCTATCTCACAAGGCATCTGTGGCGAGCCGCGGGAGGGGCCGACTTTTATACTCGGGTGACAACTGATCTCCCCAGCCACTCACAGCAGGGGGGTGGTATAGGGCTGGAACATCACAGGGGGAAGTTGTAATGCCTTCCCTGTCTTTCAATTGGCCAGAAAAGCGCGCTAACGTCTCAGACAGGAAACTGAAAGTAACCCGAACATCGCGTGGTACTCGTTAAGAGTAACGAGCATCCCGAACACGCTAATATTCGCCCGAGCATCAAGCTCGGACGAGTACGTTCGCTCATCTCTAGTAATAGCCATATTGTCTCCTTTAGCAATAGACATATTGTTCCCTGTAATAATAGCCATATGGTCCTTATTGTAATAATAGCATATTGTTCCCTTTAGCAATAGCCATATGTCCCCTTTAAAAGTAGCCCTATTGTCATCTGTAGTAAAGGTTATGCTGTCCCCTTTAGCAATAGCCATAATGTTCTCGTTAGTAATAGCCATTTTGTCCCCTGTAGTAATAGCCATATTGTCCCACATAGCAAAATAATAAAGTCACTCGCCTACCCCACATCTTGCCTCTCATCCACATACTGGCCTACTTCCTGCAGATGAAGCAGGCAACGGGTTGCCATGGTGTCCGATACTGGTGCTGCCGCTGTTAATAATATCCACATGTTAAATATAATTAGCTTTATATTCAGTATATAGAGGATCAGTGGGTGGCGCCAGTTGCCTACTGATCCCAGGCAGCGTGGGGTAGTTCTGCAATAAAGGTGTCAAGATGTTGCTGAATGAGTAATGTTTTGCATTGAGGTTTTCCTCATAAAGGACAGGACCAATTAGCTGTTGGCTGAACATGCTTAGTCAGATAATAACGCTGAACTCTTTCTGTTTGTGATGCGCCCTAACTGCCTGTGGTTTCTGTCTTGCCTAAACATGTTGATTATGCATGATGAATATCCCATCTTGGTTGAATTGGAACTCATCAGTCCATATGATAAAAGCTGTAAAATCTGAATACTGTTCCACTTTCAATAACAGCAAGTCACAATTAGTAATGTTAAGGCCTATTTACAGGCAATGATTATCCCTCAAAATTCGTTCAAGCAACTGAAAATGAGCGATAATTGTTACATGTGAAGTTGGGCATCGTTTGAACAATGATTTTAAGGTTAACTTAAAATCTATAGTTCAGCTACTGAAAGATAAAGCAAACACATTTATCTTCAATAGACCACACGCTGTTCTCTCCCGTCATGTTTACACTAGCCAGGAGAGAACAATGGAATGTGGCAGCAGCTGTTTGCACAGCTGGCAGTGTGACTATTCACATGCTGGGCTCTGCAAACGACTTCTAGAGGTCCTTTTACATGTAAATGAAGATAATAAAGTGTTAATCGCCAATAATGAGCATTAATAGCCATTAACACTTTATGCAAATAGATTGCAAAATCTTTCAATCTGTCAGTTGTTTGAAAGATTATCTTTGCGTGTAAATGGGCCTTTACACTTCCGAACTCCAGGATATAGTTGCTGCTGCAAGGTTTTATGTTATGGATAAAGATTGTTCCTCTTCAGAATCTGATGCACTTTGGATTTTGGAAAACTGGTGTCATGCTGCTGCTCAAATTTTGGACATGGGATTTTGCCCAAAGAAAGTCAGAACTGTGGCCTCTGCAACTGGATAACCACATTGTTGCCATCACTGTTTTGGGAGGTTTCACACACAATTATTTCTCCTTTGACAAAGAAATAGTCCTGCAACTTACTGGGACCGCCATGGGCAGTAAAATGGCACCACAATATGCCAACCTTTTCATGGTAAAACTGGACAGTGACTTTTTGGCCTCCTACTCTAACAAACCATTAGCCTACTTCTGCTACATTGATGACATCATATTCATCTGGACCAACACCGAACAAGAACTAATAAATCAACTTTTTGAACACCATCTTAAAAATTTCGAACAACTCAATACAGACATCCCTATACCAGAAACCGATTGATCGACCAACATACCTCAGATGGGAAAGTTCCCATCCTAAACACATCAAAAAGTCCATTGTCTACAGCCAGGCCATCAGATACAACCGGATCTGCTCCAACCCAACAGACAGAGAAGAACATTTACACAATCTCAAAAAGACATTTTTAAATCAGGGCTACCATCCCATCTTAGTTGATGACCAAATCACCAGAGCCACCAGGATACTCAGAAATCAACTACTCCAATACAAGGAGAAAGAAAAAAATGGACATGTGCCTCTACTACTGACTTACAATTCACAGCTAGAGGTACTAAGGAAGACTGCAAAGAAACTCCATCATACCCTACACAAAAATGACTGTCTGAAAACCATATTCCTGGACCCTCGCCCTTCTGTATTGCAGGCAACCTTCTAATTTGAGGAACTGTATAATCAGGAGTGCTTTGCCCTCTGACACACAAAAAGGAACTTATTCCTGTAAGGTAAGCAGCTGCAAGACCTGCTCGCATATACTGCCTGCGGTCAGGATACGGATCTCCAATACACAGCAGGACTATAAGATCCCTAGGACATTTACATTTTCCCCGTCCGATGCTGTGTACCTTATTCTGCACAGTAAATGTCCTGCTGGGGGGCTTTATGTCGGGAAAACAGGACCAAAACTGGGAGCCAGGATGAGATCTCATCGCCACTCAATTAGAGAGGGAAAGACTGAACTACCTGTGGCAAAATTGTTTTGTGGTCAAGGACACAGCATAGAGCAGATGAGAGTTATTATATTGAAGGGCAATTTCAAGTTGCAGCATCACAGAAGAGTTTGGGAGTACAAACTTATGGCCATGTTTGATACTTTCAAGAATCGAATGAACCTCAGCCCGAGATTCTTGCATAAGTGGAAAATATGAAAGGTCTAAAGGAGGTCAAGAGGGATGTCCTCTTCCCAATCATATATATATATTTTTTCTCTTCTTTCTTTAAAGCTTCATAAAAATTCAGAACTTGTTTTGTAATAATGTTTCCATCCACTAGGCGGTGCAGCTCCATGTGCAGGTTGAAGGAGAGATAAGACACATCATAAAACTGTCCTGAGCTCAGTGGACTGATTTACAATTTATGTCTCAACTCGGTTTGTCTATAGTTTTACGTTTTGAGTGCCAAACAGTCTCACATATCTGTGTGTGACTATTTATTTAGATCAAGATGAGTGTGTTCCCCTCCCCTCTGCATCTGTAGTTTCATTCATTAGCCTGACGAAGGGGGGCAAGATATCCTCAAAAGCTTGCTGTAACATCAATTATTTTTGTTAGCCATTAAAAGGTATCATATCTACAAGATTACTTGGTTTCCCTCGCTGAGAACAACCCCACAGCATGGTGCAGAACAACTTATCCTGCCAGGACATTTGTGATATTCTTGGACCATCTGAATACTTATCTCCAAGCACTTGCTATCCCCTTCTAGTATTTTGTTTGCATTAGCCAAAAATTGTCACAGAACTAACCACTCCACTAAACAGCAGAGCATTTGCCCCGAAAAAAGGCAATCCTACCAGTATGTATCAATTAGGTAGTTGCTGACCGATAACCAGGGCTGGATGAACAAGTTGAGCCAGTAGATAGCATTGTCCTAATTTAGGACAATAAATAACACAAACTGGCAGCAAGAACCAGACACATCCTAAGACTATAACTGACTTCTTTCCTAGGGAGGTGCTGGCTTAGATGTGCAACATGGGAAGTTGATTGGATTCCAGGCAGGGCAGGAAACAAGCCCGTCATCCAGCAGAGAAAATAGTGCTTTAAACTACTTGAATTTGACAGCTTGATGGCGTCAGCAATGCAGTGAAGCCTACTTCATTATTTGCCCTGTCACAACATTAACTGGGACACACTGTATAACTGTTGGAGCTCTGTTTTTTCAAGCAGAACTCCAAATTTCCTACATAGACATTGATTTAAAATATAATATACTTCCAGCTTAGTGCATACTGTGTTATTATTGAGTTCAGTGTATAACAGTATGCAGTAAGCTCCTAAACGCCATAATGTTGGCTGCAGGAAACCAGCATTGTATTATTTAAATATTTGCCTTCACAGTGGATTTGAAATATCTCAAGATATTTTGAAAAATATTTTTTTCTACCTCTTAACTATTTATGGATTTAAAGAGAACAATAAAGTAATTTATTACGCTGTCTGAAGAGGTGTGGGGGAGTCGGGAGATGTACTTTTTATACTCACTATTCACCTGTATCTGTTGGTGAAGTCTGACTGTTTTCAGGGTCTAGAGAGAGAGAGAGAGCACCTACAGCCATCTGAACAGAGCCAGATTTTTAGACTACTCGGAGATTTCACTAGCTGACATTTTTCCCGTTTATGGGAGCAGGAAAGCACGTAAGTATAAAAAATACCTTCCTGGCTCCCCATCACCTTCCCAAATAGAACCATAACTTAGTTTATTATGCTGTTTGGTGATCACAGGTTCCCATATTTTTGTCAAATCACTAAAATATTAAAGTAGTATTTTGGTCTTTCTTAACTTATGACCTATACCGTGGATATTTCATCAGTAGTGGTATACTAGTAGCAGTGTTTCTGGTGGTGCAATGCGCCACTTACTAATATAATCTAGTGAAAGACTTACAAACTTCAGCTGGTGGCTGAGGTGAAATCGTGGCTTGTCATTGTATCATGTAAGCTGCATTGGCTTGACGGTGGCGTTAAACCCTCTGTGGTGACATGTTTGCACGACAGCAACGGTTTGTTTCAACACTGGACAACGGTGGACAATTAGATAAAGGCTGGACTGGTGTTGGCGGCATTAGCACTTAAGATGACATGATATCACGTTCAGGAGATGTGAAAATAGTGGTGAAGGACTATGCTTCAATATGCACTGACAGCTATGTATGTGGACATTTGTGAGGTGTCATTTATTGGAGTCTCCACGTAGGGGTCCAGCTGTCTCACAACCAGCTACAAACTACCAGACTGAGTACTGCTGTATCCATAGCAACTGAGGCCGTAGGGGTTTGTGGGTTATGTATTCCGCCCGTAATCCCTAATTCAGTGCACAGGGTTGCAAAACTTGTGATAATGTCACCGTCATGTTATCAGGGGCGGAGCTTATAGCCCCAGTGACTGACCACATGACAGTGACATCATCACATGTAACTCACACAGACACTCATCACTCACAGACAGGTGGTCGTTAGTATTTTGATGGGGCCGCTCGGGTCCCCTCTTTATCAGTTGATGGCCCCCCCAACTGAACTCTGCACACTCCCTGCTCAGTACAGGACATGATGTCCTGACCATGAGAGGAGCAGGAGGCAGTTTGGTACTCCTATTGATTTCAATTAATGAAGCTGGCGCTCCCCCTGTTTCCTATGACCATTGATGACAACTTCCAGTCCGCTGCAGAGCACACAGGGCCAGACAATCAGCTGATGGACAAGGGCCCCAAGCAGCAAACCTCTGTCCATCAACTACTGATGACCTATCCAGGGGATAGGTCATCAGTTAAAAAAGACTGGAATACAACTTTAAAACTACTATGTATTTAAAAATTACTTAAAATGTGTATTCTCTTGAGTATTTTCCTTGAATAACTGTCAGTAAAGAAGAGAAACCGGAATATATATGACTAGATTTATAGTAAAAATCCTATTTTTGGTGAAAATCATGCATCAAACCTGTTTTTGTGGGTGTCAGCAGAAGCTTTACCGCAGTCCTTTCAGAATCTTTCATAAACTAATGTTACGGTTAAAATCTACCTCCAATTATATAGAAAAACAACTATATTACAGAAGTGTGCACAATAATTGTTTTTCAAATACATTACATGGCTGATTCTGCTTCTAAGTAGCAACACAGTCCAGTCAACGTTCAGAAATAGTGTTTGCCTTTACCAAATTGTGAATAGTTGTTGCTGTAAATCTCCACAGGTGCGCAGATAAAGTACTGCTGGTTTATGGCTTCAAAATAGTCCCAAAGAGAAAAAAAATCAAGTAACTTGACCGTGGCATTACATTCAAAAGCTATTTACTGAGTATCAAAAACATTAAAAAATATGCAGGCATTTTGAGAAGCTGTGAACATGTCGGCACATTTCAAAAATATATTTGATCTGGATTATGGTTTTCTCCAGCAGGTTCCGGGTATTGTGTAGCTTCCAAATTGTATAGTGTGCACACATCATCGACCAGATCAGACACAAATACTGGTCTAAAACCGGGAGAGTCTCTACACTGTGTAGAGGCTCAGGCTTTTTATTATAACACATGATAACCGCCCTTTAATGGGCATGCAACAGATTACATCAGTAACATATAAGATTCTCATTTGTCGGATCATATAGAATCTCCCGCCTCTCTGCCCACCCTTCCTCAAGTCTTGATGTAGCGTGGACTTTGTCCTAGCTGAAGGCATTTCTGTGTGCGTGTCAACTCATTATTTAACTAACTTCAGTATGGGGGGGGGGGGGGGGGTGGAAGAGGGCTAGGAAAACACTCAGTATTGGACAAGTATCCAAATAACACTATGACCTTTAACTCTTAGAGGCTGTTTGTGCAACTTTATGTACTCAGCTAACATTACACCACACATCTTTCATCATGCCATTGTCTAGTAAATACCATGATGAGATTGCGTGGCCATTACCCTCCACTAAGTTAAAAGTCATTACAATAGCATAATACATTTGGTTTATACAAATCAATAGACATTTTATACTAACTAATCATCATGTCTATCACATATTTATAGGAAGTTCTGAATTTTATTCCACAATCAAATTACTGGATTTTTCTTACCTTTGTGGACAAGCAACACGGAGCAGCTGCAGTCTCTACTATGGACAGCTCCAATCTACACTGTACAGCAAGCATAGGTTTACATCAGTGGCATAGCTATAGGAATCACAGTTGTGACCTGTAGGCCCCCATGCCACTGTGGCAGCAAGGACTTTGATCATTGGGTCCCGAAAATGAGCCGCCCCTGCACTGCAACTATCGCCAGTATCTTCAATCACAGTAACATCTTCACTTGCACTGCTGCTGTCTGAGATACTTAACTCCTTCCCCCAGAGCCTTGTTCTTATTGCAACAGGAGTTGCGCCACTCAGGTAGCAGCAGCGTGAGTGAAGATACTACCTGCAGTAGTGGTGCAGGGGCAGGGGGCACAATAATGGAGAGAGGCACTATACCAGTGTATGAGGGCCACAGATAGAGATTCTATAACAGTTTGTGGGGACACAGAGGGAGACACTATAGCAGTATGTGGCTAGGTAAGGAGGTACTATAACAGTGCATGGAGGTCGCAGAGGGAGTCACTAAAATGCTGTGTGGAGGCCATGGAAAGATGCACTATAATGATGTGTGGGGATTGCAGAGGGAGGCACTATAACAGTGCATTGAGACACTGAGAGGAGGCGGAAGTAGTAGGATAGGGAGAATGTAGAGAGACAAGTTGTGGCTAGAAGAATTCTTCATGGTCGTCTGGGCTCACATAGAGAAGAAAAATAAAAACAGATGACTCCAATTTACAATGTCACCTCTGATCCCTGGAGGTAACTGCACTGTAATCACTATCACTGCATAGAACTGGTATCTAACTCTTTTATAGTGACTGCATTATTGAATTTACAGTATACTATAGTTAAACAACAGGGGTTGGTGGGTAATGCATGTGCTTTGGAGCTTGGGCAGGTAATAGTTTAAGACACGGAAAAATGTCCCTGGCTGCTAGTGCTGCATTGATGGGCTACTTAAGACACCCAGTGATGAAGTGAAAATTTCCAGGCTGACCACAGCCATGACGAACAGTGGAGGGACCCAAGCTGAACTTTTGCACGAGGGCCCATCAACTATTAGCTAAGCCCCAACTTCCCATATCCAGCACAGCACTATATAATCATGTTAAATGTGAGCCTAAGAGACGGGACATGAGAGTTTCAGTATAACATACACTCCATACTTCTGAATTAACAGGAAGAAGTATAGCAAACAATTGAGATTCGAGAAAAATTACTTTATATAGTTACAGTACTAATTTGGAAAGTAAGAATAGTTCCATCCGTGTTACTTTATCAGACTTAGCATGCGTCTAAAAGGTGATCTAAAATTCAGTATAATTGAAATTGTAAGCTATGGAAGCTAAATATGTGGGAGTGGACCAGGGAGACAGTGTCCTTAGACAAATTGTGTGCCTTTGTCAAAACAGTCAATTTAGGTGACACATTAATCTCCAGAAAATGATAATGAATGTAGTACTTACGGTGCGCTGGTGCTTAATAAATGTGGATAAAATTTCAATTACTGTGACATTCTCCCAAAGAAGTTTAAGTTCACTTTTTCTGTTTTGCATATGCCAACTTTTAATGGAGTTGTAATGAGCAATTAAACCCAAATGATGGAAGACTAGCCTAGATAAACAGCCCTTGTGTAATGAAAGTAATGAACTAATATTTATTATGAGTTAGGTTATTGCCTTCCAAAGCTCTATTATTTCCCGCACTGATATATGAACTAAGGACAGATGATACATGAGGTTTGTTTATTGTCTTCCCACATTGGGACTAAGATGTATCAGGTCCATTTCACTGCAGTGCTGCTTATAATGTTAGCTTTGCTTTTGAGGTAAACAATTTGACCGTATCTGAACAAATTCATTAAAAGGAAATTCCCATCTCAAAGCTGCAATAAATATAGTCCTAATTAGCATAGTAAAGCAAAACAAACCTGGATATGTTTTGCTACATTTTTTTTTCATGATTCAAGAAGCCCCAACTGCCCATTTTTTTTTATCAGTGGCATAGCTAAAGGGGGTCACAGCGATCACAGTTTGACTGGGCCACAAAGCCAGGGGGGCCCGTAGGCCCCAGACACCACAAACTAAGGTCCCTTCTACATGGGACGACTTGTCGGGTGCAAATGCCTAACAGGTTGTCTTAGCAATAATCGATCATGTGCTTTTACACAGGAATGAGCATTGCTAGTAAATGGAGGCGGAGAGGGGCAGGGATTATTAATAATAAATGAACAGCTGCCTGTTTTGAATGGCCCATCGCTCGATCAGTTTTCTGCATGCAGAAACTGAACGACAATCGAGAAGTGAACAAATTCTTGTTCATTATTCAGCCTTAGCATGCATGTATATTACAATAATCCTGGATACGGGAATCTGAATGATTTATTGGCCCGCGTAAAAGGGCCCTAACTCTTTACTTAATGATTGGGCAGAGTGCTTCTGAATAGCTCTGCTCAATCATAGAGGTGACTGTGTAGCTGTAATGTTACACCTGTCCAGTATTTTCTGGTGAAAAAGGTAGCGTAACTATTAGTCAAGGATCTTAAATACATGAATATGAATGAGCTAAGTAATAATACATCACCAGGTAGATTTTTTTTTATAGGAGTTTGTAAGAAATAGGTGAAAACTTCTAAAGGATCTAAATTAACATTTGCCATTTCTGTTGTCACTTTAGGAATGAGAAAGAAACAATAGTAATTATGAAACATCTGAACAAAACTCCACAAGTAAGGTATGCTACCCAAATAGTTCATATGCAAATATTTGTAAATCACAGAGGCAGAATTGTCTAATATTAAACTAGGACGCCCTTCACAGTTTAGACAAAAAATATGAGTAAAATCATTAAACTTTAATAGATATATTTAAAATCGGTTAGCACAAATAGGGCACTACACAAAAATCCTCTATATCTCAAGAGGTATACAGGTCTCACTCAAACGGAGACTATCACCACTTATTGATTTATTATTTTATATACCAAGGGTCCCTCATATGGGTACAGTCCTGGTGGAGTGGTGAAACAACAAAACGCAGGAACTAGTAAATGGAAAAAGAATAAATTCCTTTCTTAATTCGATTTCCACTTCCCTATGTCTTCCTTTTTAGACGTATTCATATAATATTTTATCGGGGTTGATTGGATATCATCATCACCCCGATATTTTCATTGATGCATGTTTTGGAAAGACACGGTGTGGAAATATACTTGTCTCTCCTTTATTTTGAAAATGTAGGGTTACCTAGGTGACAGTGTCCTAGACACGGATATTGTATGATGTTGAACAATTTCCAATTGTCTCAACAACGTCACCTTGTATGTTCGTATAATTATTCTCGTAATATAGGAGAGAAAGGTACCAAGCACCCTCTTTTAGAGGTTATTCGTAAGGCGACCACTATATATTTTCTGATCGACAATTCAAAATCAGATGTCAATTAGTAGTACTGTGCATGTTCTGGGTCTCATGCATACTTTCAATCCCAATCTCGACGCGTTTCCCCGTTCATAGAACGGATCATCAGGAGAACTCTTTAGTTAGTACCATCTATGTATCATCATAACTGTTCCAGCGTTTTGGAGAACAGTGATATATATAATGTATCTCTCTCCTATTACCCTTTTATTTATAGGAGCAGAAAGACTCACTAGCATGTGTCGTCAATATATTGTTTTAACTATTTTGACCAATAAACTCTTAATATATGAACAATATGTTCACTTATCAGGGTATTCTTGGTGAGTCAAAGGAGCGTATTAACCAGTGCACTGTACTAGAGGTTTGTACATTGTGCACATAATGTTCTTTTCACTCTCTTTGTTTTTGCTCACAGATTGCTATGATACCCAGTATACTAGTTGTTCATATATTATGCGATAATAAGCATACTGCTCTTTTTTACAGAGTTATTTTGCACTCAGTTAGCAGTGTTAGTAGAACTCTATGATAGATGCAATTGTTGTATCATAGAGGGAATATGACGTATATCTTTTTGTCACATCCCTACTTGGTCAACCGCATTAATCTAATTGTGAGACTGCAAAGTGTATGCAGAAATCACAGTATGCTAGAAGGCAAGCAGTGTCAGAAACTGACATAGTTAGGCTATCGTTCTAGACAAAGGTGCAGTTTTGCTAGAGATTGTTTGGTCTTTTTCTGCTATGTTATAGGAGTATCCATATGTTTAGGATCAGAGAGGTAGCGCCTCTGGCCTTGGTGGTAGGTCAGGGCTATCTGTGTGCTGTTTCAAAGTTGAGCTATATAAAGCTAGCTTGTCCCCTCCCCTAGGGGAGGTATCCCAGGTGTCAGCCAATGATCATAAAGGTAGGCGGGAACCTTTTTAAACTATTGTATTTATGCATACCATACTTCACTAATCCTCCCTTCCAGTTATCTTTATTGTTTACTCATTGTTCAGGGAGGAAAAGTATATATGGCGATCGTTTTGTTCTTATCCGGATTGCAAGCAATACCAATATTGGACTCAGCATTGTGTACATATCGTATCCTAGCAATATACTGTGCCGTGTTTCCAGCCTTTCCATAGGTTAATTTGGGAAGGCGTTGTCTCTGATGCGCTATCCAGGCGCCACAGCGTCATAGCTCAACCCCCGTGTTCTTCTATACTGCATACGGGCCCGGCTCCACCTGGTGATGCGGTGCATCACATGACGCGTCTACCAAGCATTCGCTCAGTACAGACGCGCCGGGACCTTTTGATCATGTGATCCGGTCACGTGATCGACGTGTCGACGTCACCGCGCCATCCGGACACCATCCCGTTTGCATCCACGATGTTCTGCCCCATACAGACGCGCCGGGACCTTTTGATCATGTGATCCGGTCACATGAACGACGTGGTGACGTCACCGCGTTGCTTAGACGTCATCACGTTTGCATCTATAATGTTCTGCAGTACGGCGGCATTGAGTGAGGATGTAAGGTGAACCGCATGATGACGTAACCTAGTTCTAATTGGTTAGAGATATTCAAGATGAATTAAAGGGCACGAGGATCTTTATATGCGCAATGATGTAATAAAAGTATACTAGGATTGAAATATTATCGTTCTTTTCATCTTGTTTTTCAACGTATGTCTGATTAGGTATTCATACACAAATTGTTATGCAGCATGGTGATATCTGATGTACATATATATCATGCATGCAGATAAAGTATTGATCTTATTGGAAATAAATCCAGGTAAGTCATAACAGTATATAAGATATAACAAGATGGCAATTAGATGTGGTATTATTTAAACCGGTATGGCACTAGTAAAGCAAAGGGATCTTTATATGCGCAGTAATAAAATATAATATACTAAAATTGAAGTATTGTCATTCTTTTCATCTTATTTTTCATCATATATCTGATTAGGTGTTTATATATATCATATTTATATTAGAGTTGTTATGCATCGTAATGATGTCTAGTGTACATATGCTGGTGAGTCCAGATAAGTCATAAAGAGTAGTATGCAGCATCTAGAGTATAACAAGATGGTGGTTATATGTAGTATTGCTTAAATCCATTTATTACATTCTTCTCAATAGTTTGTAATTCCCGTGTTTTAGTATGGTTAGATATTCTTCAATTAAGGCTGATATTTATCTGGCTGGCATTCTCTGTTTTGTTCTCAAATGAAGCAATTAAATGTAAGTTGTTCGTTTAACCCATTAGGGTTTGTTGTTTCCATCCTATAGATCCACTTAGTCTCTTTTTGGAGGAGTAACGTTTCAATATCTCCTCCTCTTATGTCCTTCTTTATCAGTTCAATCCCTTGAAATTTCAGACAAAATTCATTGCCCTTGTGTATATCCCAAACGTGATTGGATACTGGCGTTTTCTCCTTCCTTCTAATGTTGCCGATATGTCCAAGTATTCTTCTTCTGAACTCTTGTCGTGTTTTGCCGATATATTGTTTTTTGCATTCGCAGGTTATGAGATAGACCATGTTGCGGGTTATGCAATTGAAAAAGTTTCTTGTTGTATAGATTTTACCTGTTGTATTAGACAAGAAAGTGTTACTTTTTTCAATGAAGTCGCAAGCGGCACATTTAGAGCACGGAAAGGTGCCATTTGGTAGTTGTCTTGGTAGCCAGCTTTCATCAGACTTTTTTCGTTCAAAATGGCTCTTAATAAGGTGGTCTTTTAAATTCATACCTCGTCTGTAGGTAATTCTCGGACCTTCAGGAATACTGTCTTTTAGATCTTTGTCGTGAAAGAGAATATCCCAATATCTGTTCAGGACTTCTTTTACCTCAACGTGGGCCGTATCATACGTACCTACAACTCTCAGGTTGGGGATCTCTTGTCTTTCTCTAGGGATCAGTAGCTGTTGTCTATTCTGTGCTGCGGCAAATTTATATGAGCTTTCTAATACTTCAGGTGGATATCTTCTCTCCTTGAATCTATCATTTAGTTTTTTGCTCTCTTTTTCAAAAGTTTTTATTTCAGAGCAGTTCCTTCTTACACGAAGGTACTGCCCTTTGGGTATTCCCCTTTTTAGGGGGTAGGGATGGAAGCTATCCCATCTTAGTAGGTTGTTCGTTGCCGTCGGTTTTCTGTACAGATTAGACGATATCGAGCCATCTTCTTTGATCTCAATACATACGTCTAGGAATTCAATAGATTGTTTACTGATAGTCGAAGTAAAATGTAAGTTGAGCTCGTTCTGGTTAAGAAATCTCACGAAGCCATTAAATTTTTCCTCACTGCCAGACCATAAAATCAATATGTCGTCAATGTATCTCGTCCATAGGACGATGTATTGAGACCAATTGTTGTTTTCTTCTGCGAAGACGATCTTTTCCTCCCACCAGCCCAGGTACAGATTGGCGTACGATGGGGCACAAGGTGTCCCCATCGCCGTGCCCCTGAGCTGGTGGAAGTACTTCGAATCGAAAATGAAGAAATTATGGGTTAGAATAAATTCTAACAGTGAGAGTACAAACTCCGTATGTCTGGACATGTAGATACCTCTCTGTGCAAGAAAATGTTTTGTTGCTCTGATGCCACCCTGGTGTGGGATAGAACTGTAAAGTGCTTCCACATCCAGGGTGGCAATCAGGGTGCCTGGGTCCACCGAGATGTCTTGTAATTGCCTGAGGAGATCCATAGTATCTCTGGCAAATGAAGGTAAAGACGAAACAAAAGGCCTTAAGATCCTATCTACATACTGACTTGAATTCTGGGTCAAGTTGTTAATGCCCGATATGATAGGTCTACCTTTCAGTGGGTCCAGGCCTTTGTGCACTTTTGGGAGGGAGTAAAAAGTAGATGTCCGCGGGGTATCATTAAGCATGAATCGAAATTCTGATTCATTAATCAGTTTATCATTTTTTGCTTCGCTTAGGAGGTTTCTGAGCTCAATCCAATATTTTTGTGTGGGATCGGATTTAAGTTTAATATATGTTTCCTGATCTTCCAACAGTCGGTTGCACATTTGTGTATATTGTTCAGTTTGCATAAGAACAATATTTCCTCCTTTGTCCGATGATTTAATTACCACGCTGTCCATATTTTTGAGTGTATTCAATGCCTCTAGTTCCTGTTTAGACATATTCGGGAACTTAAAAGTCCTTGGTCTCAGAGTCTTCAAGTCCCTAAGGACAAGTTGTTCAAACATATCCAACTCTGGACTGTGGACCACTGGTGGGGAGGTTTTGTTTGGCATTTTCAGGTCAGTAAAGGGCCCATTTCCTATTATTTCATTTTCTAGGGACTCCAAGGTGTCAATTGCTTGGAGATCACTTAGTTCTAGGCCTAACTCCTGTGCCTTTGTTCTGTCCTTTTGAGCAAAGTATTTCCTCCACCTCAGTTTTCTGACGAAGAGGGAGATGTCCTTCGTCCAGACGAACGGGTTGTATTGGGTCGTCGGGACGAAGGACATCCCCCTCTCCAGTACAGAACATTCAGCCGTGGTAAGTTTATGTGTCGAAAGGTTAATTATTTGCAGGTTTTCATTCTGCAACCGAACTGTAGGGGATGTATCTATATCAGGAATCTCCATTCCTACCGTTGTGTGTAGGTGTCTCTGCCTCCCCTTAAAAAATATCTTGATATTGGTTGATCAAGAAAGTTGTTAGTATTCTGTCTACCTCTCCCTCTTCCCCTTTGGGGTCGACGGCCTCTGTTATGTCGAGGTGGCAGATATGTTCTTCTACTGGAGGTAGCCTCGCTGTCAGATGGTTCAATGTCGGAAGAGCTAGCTTCCGTCTCTGAGGGGATTTTTGCGTTTTCATAGGCTTTTTGATCTCTAAAATCTTGGAGATCCCTCATAAACAGGGAATGCTTTCGTTCTTTTATATGTTGAGTATATCTCTCAATTTGATTTTGTAGCGCTCTTTCTCTTGATGGGAAGTCAGGGTCCCCAGTAAATTTCTTAGCTTGTTCTATACTCTCCTCTAGTGTTTTTTGATTTTTTGCAAGAGTATTCTTCTCTTCGTCGAGTAATAGTTGTATTAGTTTCAAGGAGGACTCAGTAGATGTTTCCTCCCATTTCTTCATAAATTCTACAGTCCTATGTCTCGGCGGAGGTGACACTAAGTTCCGTAGACCTCTAGGGATGATCTTCTGTTCTGTTCTGCGATAATATTTCAATCCTAGTATACTTTTATTACATCATTGCGCATATAAAGATCCTCGTGCCCTTTAATTCATCTTGAATATCTCTAACCAATTAGAACTAGGTTACGTCATCATGCGGTTCACCTTACATCCTCACTCAATGCCGCCGTACTGCAGAACATTATAGATGCAAACGTGATGACGTCTAAGCAACGCGGTGACGTCACCACGTCGTTCATGTGACCGGATCACATGATCAAAAGGTCCCGGCGCGTCTGTATGGGGCAGAACATCGTGGATGCAAACGGGATGGTGTCCGGATGGCGCGGTGACGTCGACACGTCGATCACGTGACCGGATCACATGATCAAAAGGTCCCGGCGCGTCTGTACTGAGCGAATGCTTGGTAGACGCGTCATGTGATGCACCGCATCACCAGGTGGAGCCGGGCCCGTATGCAGTATAGAAGAACACGGGGGTTGAGCTATGACGCTGTGGCGCCTGGATAGCGCATCAGAGACAACGCCTTCCCAAATTAACCTATGGAAAGGCTGGAAACACGGCACAGTATATTGCTAGGATACGATATGTACACAATGCTGAGTCCAATATTGGTATTGCTTGCAATCCGGATAAGAACAAAACGATCGCCATATATACTTTTCCTCCCTGAACAATAAGTAAACAATAAAGATAACTGGAAGGGAGGATTAGTGAAGTATGGTATGCATAAATACAATAGTTTAAAAAGGTTCCCGCCTACCTTTATGATCATTGGCTGACACCTGGGATACCTCCCCTAGGGGAGGGGACAAGCTAGCTTTATATAGCTCAACTTTGAAACAGCACACAGATAGCCCTGACCTACCACCAAGGCCAGAGGCGCTACCTCTCTGATCCTAAACATATGGATACTCCTATAACATAGCAGAAAAAGACCAAACAATCTCTAGCAAAACTGCACCTTTGTCTAGAACGATAGCCTAACTATGTCAGTTTCTGACACTGCTTGCCTTCTAGCATACTGTGATTTCTGCATACACTTTGCAGTCTCACAATTAGATTAATGCGGTTGACCAAGTAGGGATGTGACAAAAAGATATACGTCATATTCCCTCTATGATACAACAATTGCATCTATCATAGAGTTCTACTAACACTGCTAACTGAGTGCAAAATAACTCTGTAAAAAAGAGCAGTATGCTTATTATCGCATAATATATGAACAACTAGTATACTGGGTATCATAGCAATCTGTGAGCAAAAACAAAGAGAGTGAAAAGAACATTATGTGCACAATGTACAAACCTCTAGTACAGTGCACTGGTTAATACGCTCCTTTGACTCACCAAGAATACCCTGATAAGTGAACATATTGTTCATATATTAAGAGTTTATTGGTCAAAATAGTTAAAACAATATATTGACGACACATGCTAGTGAGTCTTTCTGCTCCTATAAATAAAAGGGTAATAGGAGAGAGATACATTATATATATCACTGTTCTCCAAAACGCTGGAACAGTTATGATGATACATAGATGGTACTAACTAAAGAGTTCTCCTGATGATCCGTTCTATGAACGGGGAAACGCGTCGAGATTGGGATTGAAAGTATGCATGAGACCCAGAACATGCACAGTACTACTAATTGACATCTGATTTTGAATTGTCGATCAGAAAATATATAGTGGTCGCCTTACGAATAACCTCTAAAAGAGGGTGCTTGGTACCTTTCTCTCCTATATTACGAGAATAATTATACGAACATACAAGGTGACGTTGTTGAGACAATTGGAAATTGTTCAACATCATACAATATCCGTGTCTAGGATACTGTCACCTAGGTAACCCTACATTTTCAAAATAAAGGAGAGACAAGTATATTTCCACACCGTGTCTTTCCAAAACATGCATCAATGAAAATATCGGGGTGATGATGATATCCAATCAACCCCGATAAAATATTATATGAATACGTCTAAAAAGGAAGACATAGGGAAGTGGAAATCGAATTAAGAAAGGAATTTATTCTTTTTCCATTTACTAGTTCCTGCGTTTTGTTGTTTCACCACTCCACCAGGACTGTACCCATATGAGGGACCCTTGGTATATAAAATAATAAATCAATAAGTGGTGATAGTCTCCGTTTGAGTGAGACCTGTATACCTCTTGAGATATAGAGGATTTTTGTGTAGTGCCCTATTTGTGCTAACCGATTTTAAATATATCTATTAAAGTTTAATGATTTTACTCATATTTTTTGTCTAAACTGTGAAGGATATGCAAATATTTGCAATTACTGAAAAATAATTGAATTTCACTCACAATATATGAAAAATAATTTAAAAAATATATAAAAAGCTGATAATTCCAGAAACTGATAATTACCAGAAATTCACATGTCACCAGATGCCAAATAACTTAGCAATGACAATAAAGACAATATTACATCTTAAATAGATGCTCAGCATAAAGCATTGTTTACATGGTGGACAATGGCCTGTGTTTGATGCAAAATCAGTTTGGGATCCATGCCGATTCTACGTTAAACCTGAGTCCCATTCATTTCAATGGAAATCCACACTGTGACTTAACCAGTGTAGATTTTCCTGTATGTGGATTGGAAATCCGCATTGCAGAAACAAAAGAAGTGACATGGCACTTCTTGGCGTGGATTTCACATCAGCATAGCCACATGCAATTCGGCAGCATATGTAGATGCGAATCTGTGAAAAACATCTGAGTCTTAGCCTCAGATTTCTTCCATGGATTGTGTGGCACATAGACATAGGATTTTCCCAATGTGGATTTTGCCATGTTGGCATGTCTTAAACTTTCCAAGTTAGCCATGATGTACTGCAGGCTCACTTCATCAGGGACCATGCAATCCAGACCTGAGAAGTTGGCTTAAGTGCACTATCAGTAGGGGATGAAAAATTAGTGATCAATCTCAAAAAGAGCTTGTGCCATTGAACTCAATGCCAAAGCTTGGTGATACACAAATTTGTCCACCTTTTACTTTCTGCAGGATTTGTTGAGGGCTCCAATTTCTCATAATGCAAATTCAGTACAAGATGGTTGTCCAGGTAATGCATGGACATGCTGGGCCCACTAGGGGACCCCCTCTATGATGTCCATATTAAGAAGGCACCCATATGCTTGCTTGCTTGACATGAGAGGCCAAGAAGTAATTGTTTGCAGAATGTTACACAGTAATTGACAGAAGTTCTAAATAAAAAATCTAACTGCAAAAGGAACATTTTTCTACTTTAGGACAAAGAAGAAAAAACACATGTTTTTGTAAACTGTTATATTATTGAAAAAAAGGATAGCAAATAGATTTTATCTAAATACATCCACTAGTGATTAAAGGGGTTGGCTACCTTATTTATAATAAGTGAAGGGCGTATTTCTGTATTGATTGCTACTAAAATGTGATCTGATTGTTACCTAAGAGCTCCTTCACACAGCAGATTTTTCATCAGTATTTTGTGAGCCCAAAATTAGGAGCAGGCCCAAAATCTGAAAGAAATGCAAATCTTTCCATTATACGTTCTCTCTGTACGTTCCACTTCTGGTTTTAAGCCGGAGGAAGAACCATGCATAGGTTCAAAAGCTCGCTCTAACACCATGTATTTTTGTTAGCCATTAAAGGGTATCATATCTACAAGATTACTTGGTTTCTCTCACTGAGAACAATCACATTTTGCTCTACTGGCTAACACGGTACCAAACTTTTTTCGTTTTACTTCTGGTTTTGGCTCACAAACTACTGATGAAAAATACGCCTGTGTGAAGAAACCCTAAGTCACAATTATAGATAAACACCACCTAACTAAACTAATAGCACACAAATGGTTGTACCTTTCGTGCCTGTTATTGAGCACATTGAGTAAAGATCTACAGTTCAGAGAGAGAACATAAGTTAACCTCTCTGTTAATGACTTCTTCGATAGCTAATTGGCAAAACGTGTTAGTGGCTGTATGTACATGGGACGATTAGCACCCAAATTTGCTGTTGTCAGCAATAATTTGGCCAATAGTTGCCCAATGTAAGGATACCTTTAGATAACAATCAGATAACATTTAATTAGCAATCAGTGAGAAAGTCAGGTAATTCCAATGGGTTAACTTACTTTTTTTTGCAACTGTATATAGCCACATTAATGATGATAATGAAAGTACTTACAAACCATTTGCAAATATTTTTTGAAGGTTGGCAAGGTTTTTGTGGTCCTAGAAATTGCACCATGTATTTTTATGAGCGCCAAATCTGCTTTACATCATAGAGCAACCACTAGGAGGAACTCACTCTAATTACTACATATGGGAGCTGTAAGTAGACAGAATTTGATCATTCAACTCTATATCACAAGGTATTTTGGAAAAAAATAACAGGCCTCTGAGTCTTATAAAGCTATGTAACTCACAGAAAAAGAAGCCATAAATGCACCATCTGATAAACTGCAGGGCAGGCTCAATCACCATTAGACCCTGGTAGAATGCAGAGGGCCAGATTGCAATATGAGCAAGCTAAATGTTCAAGTGCAGACTAATGAGCAGTCACCCAGCTCACCCCAGCCCAGATTGGGGGAGGGTGACTGCTAACAAACATAGTCTGCACATGTGAACTGATGCCAAGGATGTCAGTCCTCTGCATTCTACCAGGGTCTAATGGTGATTGAGCCTGCCCTGCAGTTTATCAGATGGTGCATTTTTGACTTCTTTTTCTGTGAGTTATGTTTTTGTACATTTTTTCTCTCACCTCTGTGATTTTAATTTAGTAAATAGTGAGATAGCGTAGGTTCTGATGGACGCATGGTGGCCTTGCTGTGGCCCATCAGCTTATGTGTCTTGGCCAAAATGCAGACTCACACCTGCATTTATCAGTGTGTGTTTTATTTTTTATGCAGTTTGCTATAGATAATGGGCGAACCTGGGATGTCATGCTAGTGTGGCACACTGTGGTGATATAGGGCAATCCACTGCTTTGCCAGTAGGGGTTGTAATCCTGTATGGTGTGTCACACTTATCTATGGCTGACATCCTTGGTATCAGTTCACATGTACAGACTATGTTTGTTAGCAGTCACCCCTCCCCCAACCTAGGCTGTGTTGAGCTGGGTGGCTGTATACTTGTTGGCATTGAACATTTAGCTAGCTCATATAGCAATCTGGCCCTCTGCATTCTACCAGGGTCTAATGGTGATTGACCCTGCCCTGCAGTTTCACAGATGGTGAGTTTTTGGCTTCTTTTTCTGTGAGTTATGTCTTTGTACATTTTTTTCTCTCACCACTGTGACTTTTATAAAGATATATGGTGCAGTTTGGCTTTGAACTCTTGTATTTCTCTGGGCCCTTTGGTAGTAGTCCACCCCTTGAGCCAATGGATCACTGCTGCAAGTAGTCTAGGCTGGAAGAATGCACCACCTTTTAAATCTACATGCTCAGAAATGAGTTGTGTCATGCAATACAACATTCAAGCAATGAATTGATTAGATCTGCTACCATATTTAAAGCCATTAGAAGCCTGTTTTTTTTAAATAAAAACTTTAAACGTTTTATCGGAATCTTGAAAAACATCAGTATTGAAGTACATAAAACTGAGTTGTAATATTACAAACATCATATGGACAGGTGTGGCACTGTTTTGGGGAGAAAGCAGCCATGCTTTTTTTTCCTGTGCAAACCTTTTAAAGGGGTTTTCCAGGAGAAAGCTATTGGTGATCTATCATCAGGATAGGTCACCAGTAGCAGATCAGCAGAGGCCTGCCACTTCAGAACACAGCTAATTTAAAGGAGCTGCAGACAGCCAGAACTGTCAAAACTGCCACCTGTGGAGCAATGGCCTTGTTAGGCCTTTTCCATTCACTTAGGGCTCTTTCACACGAGCGTCATTTTGATGCAGAGTAGGCACGTCAAAAAATCGTGCCTATGGCTTCCTATGGGTTTTTTCAGATGAACGACTTTTTAACGTCCTGAGTAAAAAAAACAGATTTCTCTCTGTCAACAGATAGGACAAGTCCTACGTTTTGACGGCACAATGCTGGCGGCTCCCAATGACTCCTATGGGAGCTGGCCAGCAAAGGGAGGGGGCGGGAGCGGCATACTTGCGAATACTAGCAGCGACGTACTTGCAATTGCTATTTGTTTACACGATTTAATGATGCAATAGCTGCAATGTTTTCGCTCAGCAATCTGAGCGTTAGACTAACGTTCATGTGAAAGAGGCCTGAGCGATCCCTTTGCACTCCAAGCGGGGTATACAGAAGACAAGCGGGGCCGCTTGTCTTCTGCATCCATTTGTTCTCTGCTCAGAGTGCCCAGATGTTATACAGCCAAGCGCTCTGAGCGGGGAATGCAGAACACAGCTGGACCGCTGTGTTCATCATACCCTGGCTGTTCATTGAGCGCTTAGCTGGTATACAGCTGTGCGCTCCGTGTGGAGTATGAAGAACACAGCTGGAGTGCTGTGTTCTTCATACCCCATCTGTGTTACACACAACGATTATTGCTCAAAAGACTGCTTTTGCGATAATCGTTGTGTCTAAATGGGCCTTAAGCTGTGCGCTGTGGGAAGGAAAGAGTTAAAACAACCTACTAATGAGGTTTAATTAGCTCAATAACAGCCATACCTGATGCAGAGTTCAGAATTTTTCATTTTTTCAATCTCTGAGCTCACAGCTTACAGTGTATTTAGTATAAAAAGATCCCTGAATAGCGTTAGTTATTTTTAACAGTTCGCTTTGTCTAGGGGACCACCATTAGGGAATGAAAATAGCTGTTAAACACAGAACTCATCCTGCTAGGACAGGTGGCATTAGGATAGTGAGCTGAACACCTGTCTAAGCTCTCCTTCCTCCTCTGCCTATCAGTAATCATCCAATGCACTAGTAACTCCTTGTGAAAGTGGCCGAAGGACAATAGTATAAGAGGTTAAAAGAAGTTGGGGGTCCCAAGATAAACTTTTGCGCCCGGGCCCATGAGCCTTTAGCTAGCCCCTGGTGTGTATGCTTATCACTGCTGGGATAACATGTGAGTTGTGTTAGTGAGCTGGACAAATGGCGCATTTACCTCACAGCCTGTGAATACCAGTGCTGCTACTGGTCATCATATGCTGTTAGTAGACATATCCCCCATAGCAGCATGCCTCCTCAGTGCTCTCTGCCTCCTGACATATGCCTCTTCCTCTGGCTCAAAGACAGGGGTGATATCTTATCTCAGCAGTGATAAGAGTTCATACTACTGTCTTTTGTCTTTTGTTAAGGCCCATTTATGAGCAATGATAATCGCTCAAAATTCATTCAAATGAACGAATTTGCATGATAATCATTACATGTAAATGCAAAGCCACAATGCACTATTCATTCACTTGTGGCTTATCGCTGAGTTTCAGGCTTTATTCACACAAGTATTTTATCACAGTGATTTTGTCAAGATAAAATGCTGGCCGAAATTCGTGACCATCTGATGCTTTGGATTCCAATGCATCGGTTCAGATGGGCAATTTTCCGGTGCGTAAAAATGGCCGGTCGGAAAAGATAGCGCATACGGTGCGCATTCCAACTGGTCCTTTTTACGCCAGCCGGAAAAGATAGGTCTGGCCAAATTACGCTTATGAGAGCTGCCGGAAAAGCAGCTCTGCTAAACTCTCTCCCCTTTCCCTCCCCCTCTCCACCGCTTGCCAATTCTCGTCAAAGGGAGGAAGCATGATAGGGCGGGTGATTAGCACACTAGCCCGACCCATCCTGTCCCCTCCCATTGCAGGCAGCCAGCAAGGGATGGAGAGGGGCAGGAGTTTAGAACACTAGCTCCCGCCCTGTCCTGCCCCCTCCCTTTGCCGACACCCGGCAAGGGGCGGAAAGGGGGAGGGAATTTAGCACAGCTAAACTCTCTCCTCCTGCCCCACAGTATTCCAGGATGTGGTGTATATTCTCACCACACCTGGCCGTCTGAATGGGCGCTGTTAGTCACGGCTGCCTCTTGTTCATGCAATTTTTGGATGCTCTGTGGCCTGGCGCAGCGGCCAACAATCACAGCGCTTGTGTGAAGGACCCTCAGCCTGCATAAAAATGGTCATTAGTTAATTTGCCTCTCACTTCATTTAAATGACATTTGTCAAGTTGTTTGAAAGACTGAAAGACTCGAGGGGAGGGGTGATTATTTGCCATGCTAAACACAATGACTTGTTTACTCATGCTGCAGAAGACAGAGTGAGGTGACCAAGGTTCTGTGTGAACAAAAACGCCTGTTGTATATCCTGTAAGCAAGCACTATAAATAAAAGCAGAATACTTTCCCAAGATAACCTTGTGTTCCCGACTGTTTGTTCTTCTTGCAGAACACAATGGCTTTTCTTTACACTAAGTAAAAACCTCCCATGCCAGAGATTCCTCGCATAAACACACGCCCGCCTGAGCAAACAACATATACAGGGTTTAATTTAGCTAATGAGGGAAATGAAAAGGATTTCAATGGATTATCTGCATTATTGTGTGTAAATTGGTCTTTAGAGGAAGGAAAAAGGAAAGCTTAGATAGGTGCTCAGCGTTTTGTACTAGCAAGACAGGTTCTGTGATTAGCAGCCATTTTCATTCCCAGTTGATGGTCCATTAGACAAAATGGGTAGTTAGAAATAACTAACAGTATCTATTTATACTTCTGAATACACTGAGTTTTTTCCTTAATATTTTTTTTTCTATCTCTCAGACAACCTCTTTAAGGAAGTCTCACTTTCTTGTAAGGAGTTTCAGCAAGATGTTGAAGAAAGAGCTGAGGACTTCCAAAATATAAACAGATACATGATTGTTTTTTCTCTGTTACATGAGAAGTATGCTTGGCTTTTTAGCTTTACCTCTCTTCTGAAGTAGATGTTGTAGCAGTATATACATAGTACACAGACAATATCAAATAACACAGTTTCCAGTAGACAGTTTTAATTGTGTGAAGAATTTCAGGACTTGAAATGGTGACTGACATAACATACTTTTTAAAAGAAACTCTCGAGTTAGTTTTGTAGCAGTCCAGGCAATGAGAACGACAAGGTTGAGCTCAAAAAGGTGAAAAATGGTTTGTGTCTGTTAATACACAATAATCTCCATTGGACAGCTGATTAGAGGCAAGTAAAGCGCTGTTGTAACCGATGGTCTATAGTCTGAGAAATGAAGAAAATAATATAAGTGGAGCCAAAAGATTTTATCTAGTAGGTGCTACAATGTGTTTAGTATCTTATGGAAACAGTATAATACTGCAGATTAATTGGTCTTTCTTTTCCATTTCACGAGTAAGCATTCTGGAGAAGGCATTGTGTAAGACTAGAAAGAAGGGTGTGTTACTTCCAGAATGACTGCCGTTCTTGTCAATGGGCTGGATCTGGTATTGCAACTCATCCAAATTCAAGTAAATGAGATGAGTTGCAATTCTACACACAGTTTATGGACCAGAGTGGTGCTACCAAATAATCCTTTTCTCTGATGAACAGTCACTATCAGCAGTAATAAAATAGATTGAATATTTGCCACAGAATTGGTTATACTTTTCATGGAAGCTCTATTTCAACATTACATTTGAAGAGGTTAGAATAATCTCCCCTGACCATCAGCATTTGTATAAATTTAACAAACCATCTTACTTTTCCATCTTTTCTTTCTTAGCAAACTACTTGGAATCCATTTCTAACTATTTTAGGTTTAAATTGCCATACAAATATTGACTAGTCCAGTCCCTCTTCATATGAAACGACACTGGTGAATAAATCTGATGTAGTCATTCAGATTCAGCACAGTAATCATAAAGTCAGCCATCCCACTCATGGTATTGGGGAACTTAAGGTACCTTTACACGGAACGGTTATCCCCAGAAGTCTTGCCGGAAACTGCATATCTGAACGATAATTGTCCTGTGTATATGCGGCCATCGACATAAGACTCACTTGTCAGAGGCGCTTGGTTTTTAGCAGAACTCAAAACCAAGCAAGTATTGGGCTGTGTAAAATGGAGCTGCTCAATGTTTGAGTGATTCCTGTTTACTGTGAATGGAAGTGGGCGACCAGAACGATTACCGGACTGCTCCGCCTCTATTCACTTCAAAGACTATGGCTCCTGTGTAAAGCAGGGAAGTGATAGTTGGATGTCTGCTCATCGGATGGCTGTCGGGTGCTCATGCGCCCAACAGTTGTCCCGTGTAAAGGTACCCTTACTGTCCAAATACAACTATTGGGTAACTTAATTGTTTGCCTATGAATTAATTTGTAACTGAAGTAATACATATGATTTGTTACATTGTAACAGTGGTACAAATGAAGATCTTCTCTATGACCAAGCCATACCTGCACAATTATCATGTAAATGCTTTTACCAAACTATTGGCATAATGGCAGCAGATAGATTTCTTGCCCATTGGTGATTATTGCTTACATTTGCATCTTATTTACATATTATTTAGCACAATTTATAACACATGCTGATGTGAGGGATGCTCTGTTCTCTTGTATAGGAAGTACAATAAAAAGGCACATGATCATTCATTGTAGGAATTGTGCACCAGTCTGTAACATAAAATTTACCAGCAGAGAGAAGCTTTTCATTTGTACTCTTCTGAAAGTACAAACATAAACTCTTTCCAGTCTTTTAATCCTCCAAATTTGACGTGCTCCGTCTGTCTCTTCCTTTTGGTATTTTCACACAGGATCCATGACAGCCTATCCACATAGTTGGATGGCTATAGTCATGTGATGTTCAGTGGTCCATGAACAGATGGTAGTAAATGTCCTCTTTTCTTGTGTTTAAACAAGAAGGCATTTCTGTATATTTCACAGGTCTAATTAGAACACCATTTTCCCCAAATCCATCAATTCCGACCATGTTTTATCCAGTTTCTTATAATCCATTTTTGTCCTGAGCATCTCTGCACCACCAGTCTCAGTCCAAAATTAGCATCCTTTGACATCTCCACCTCCAGACAGCGGCCTGTGTCCCTGCTGACAATGGGGCTATTCTGTATGTAGGATAGAAAGCACAGTTTATATATAAGTATCTGACATAGCACAACATGTAAGCGGGATGCAAAAGATACAATGGGCTAATACTCTATATTCCATGCATTTCTCTATTAGTAGGATATAACAACATTCACTATAGATATAAAGGTGTAGCCAAACAGACAATTTGGGGTAATTTGGTGCAATTATTCAATTGAATAAATTCCAGATTGGAACATTTTGTGAGGACAGGTGGTGTGGAGCAATGAAAGCAAAATGGTGGAATTAACTTACACAATTTCTCATTCTGAAGTCCAAACAACTGCAAATACATATGGACAAGTAGCACAAAAAATTTTATTAAAATTGAATAAACCTTATAAAAAGTGTCTAGGCTCCTCCCCCCATTGTGTAATTGTAAAGACTACACTAACATATAAGGAAAAGATAAAAACTTTATTGGGAGGATAATTTTCTTATGCTGTTTGGAGTACAGGAAAGAGGAATTGCAAAAGCAAATTCTACTTTTCCTGGATGGGCTGCTCAGCAGCACATACATATGGGAACGTACCTCATCCCTTAAAGTGAGCCTCCAGGCCTGGAAAAACAACGATGGCAGCAACACTTCTCTTACTACCTGATGCAGACTACCTGATGCATTAGTATCATCGGTAGTCTAAGACACTACATGCTGCTCTGACTGGCCAGTGTAACCCACATGGGTAGGGTCTTATACTAATGATGCATCTTAATGCACAGTGTGCATCAGATAGTCAGAGAAGCGGTGCAGCTATATTTGCTTGTCCAGGACTGGAGGATAGCTTTAAGAGTGGGAAATGCTAAAAATCAAGACTGAACAGCCAAAAGAAGAGTCTTCTCTTGTACAGAAGACTATCCTATAATTATGGTAATGCTGTAGTAATGCGGTCAGGTGGAATTTGAGTACATTGCAGGAGATTTATCATATGCACAGTTTTGTTGTGACTTTTTGGTAATGCTTTTGCATAAAATGCGCCTAATTCTTTAAAGTGTCACACGCTGCATGTTAAATTAGGTGCAAATATTTTCTTTCTCTGTGGTGCAAAAGTTTGTACTGAAGATACAGCTCCTCAGCACTGGAATAGCTGTGCGTTTTTTAATGCAACTGTATTAGGACAGTTTCAGATGGCTGTATGCACATCTATGTTTGCAATTAGAGAGTATAGTTGCGCATGAACAAGGTTTTTGTTTCCCTCTAGAGATGAGCGAGCACCAAAATGCTCGGGTGCTCGTTACTCGGGACGAAATTATCGCGATGCTCGAGGGTTCGTTTCGAGTAACGAACCCCATTGAAGTCAATGGGCGACCCGAGCATTTTTGTATTTCGCCGATGCTCGCTAAGGTTTTCATGTGTGAAAATCTGGGCAATTCAAGAAAGTGATGGGAACGACACAGCAACGGATAGGGCAGGCGAGGGGCTACATGTTGGGCTGCATCTCAAGTTCACAGGTCCCACTATTAAGCCACAATACCGGCAAGAGTGGGCCCCCCCCCCTCCCAACAACTTTTACTTCTGAAAAGCCCTCATTAGCAATGCATACCTTAGCTAAGCACCACACTACCTCCAACAAAGCACAATCACTGCCTGCATGACACTCCACTGCCACTTCTCCTGGGTTACATGCTGCCCAACCCCCCCCCACGACCCAGTGTCCACAGCGCACACCAAACTGTCCCTGCCCAGCCTTCAGCTGCACTCATGCCACACGCTGGCCTCATGTCTATTTATAAGTGCGTCTGCCAGAGGAACCGCAGGCACACACTGCAGAGGGTTGGCACGGCTAGGCAGCGACCCTCTTTAAAAGGGGCGGGGCGATAGTCCACAATGCTGTACAGAAGCAATGAGAAATCCAATCCTGTGCCACCTCCATCTGGAGCTGCACACGTGGGCATAGCAATGGAGAACCTATGTGCCACACACTATTCATTCTGTCAAGGTGTCTGCATGCCCCAGTCAGACCGCGGTTTTTTATAAATAGTCACAGGCAGGTACAACTCCGCAATGGGAATTCTGTGTGCACCCACAGCATGGGTGGCTCCCTGGAACCCACCCGCTGTACATAAATGTATCCCATTGCAGTGCCCATCACAGCTGAGGTAATGTCGTGGTTAATGCAGGTGGGCTTCGGCCCACACTGCATGCCCCAGTCAGACTGGTAATATGTACCTTAACAGTAACCTCGTTGGTGGTAATGTGGTGGTGACTGCGGACCTGGTAGCGCGGTTTTATGTAGTTGGTTTTCGGAATGTGGCCAGGATTAAGTGGGCCGTGGCGGGGGGATGGTGGTGGTGCTCTCTTGTTGTGTCGTTAAAGGTGAAATTCTTGGACTGCCACCAGACGGACCAATGCAAAGGTATTTGCCAAGAATGTTTTCATTGTTGGAGGAGGAGGGGGATGTTTTGGAGGCACTATGTGTCCTCTACACGTGTCCATGGTTATATGCACCTTAACAGTAACAGCGTTGGTGGGAAATGGCCTCGCCGCCATCATGTCTTTGTGAAGCCTCTGTTTCCACACCCCAGTGACATACCATTAGCAGCGGTATAGGCAGAGCCCACAATTATTAACATTTCAGCGGTAGCATTAGGGACAGGCCCCACTAACATATCACTAGCAGCAGTAGAGGGGGAGCGCAGTCTTAGTTCCATTTCAGTAATAGTAGCACTCAAGACAGGCCCCAGTAACATTCCCATTGCAGCAGTTTAGGGAGATAACAGTCTCTTTCACATTTCAGTAGCTGCAGTATAGACAAGGCCCCAGTTACATTTATGTAGCTAAAGTGTAGGCCAACCCCACACACCTTTCTGTACCATGAGTGCAGGCGAAGAACATAGAAATTACTATGATTACACTGTAGGTGAGGGCCCAAAAAAATTGGTGTACCAACAGTACTAATGTACCTCAGAAAAAATTGGCCATGCCCAACCAAGATGGCAGGTGAAACCCATTAATCGCTTTGGTTAATATGGCTTAAGTGGTAACTAGGCCTGGAGGCAGCCCAGTTGAACAAAAAATTGGTTCAAGTTAAAGTTTCAACGCTTTTAAGAGCATTGAAACGTATAAAAATTGTTTAGAAAAATTATATGAGTGAGCCTTGTGGCCCTAAGAAAAATTGCCCGTTCGGCGTGATTACGTGAGGTTTCAGGAGGAGGAGCAGGAGGAGGAGGAGGAATATTATACACAGATTGATGAAGCAGAAATGTCCCCGTTTTGGATGGTGAGAGAGAACGATGCTTCCATCCGCGGGTGCAGCCTACGTATTGCTTAGGTATCGCTGCTGTACGCTGGTGGAGAAGAGAAGTCTGGGGAAATCCAGGCTTTGTTCATCTTGATGAGTGTAAGCCTGTCGGCACTGTCGGTTGACAGGTGGGTACGCTTATCCGTGATGATTCCCCCAGCCACACTAAACACACTCTCTGACAAGACGCTAGCCGCAGGACAAGCAAGCACCTCCAGGGCATACAGCGCGAGTTCAGGCCACATGTCCAGCTTCAACACCCAGTAGTTGTAGGGGGCAGAGGCGTCACCGAGGACGGTGCTGCAATCGGCTACGTACTCCCTCACCATCCTTTTACAGTGCTCCCGCCAACTCAGCCTTGACTGGGGACCGGTGACACAGTCTTGCTGGGGAGCCATAAAGCTGGCAAGGGCCTTGGAGAATGTTCCCCTGCCTGCGCTGTACATGCTGCCTGATCTCTGCGCCTCCCCTGCTACCTGGCCCTCGGAACTGCGCCTTCTGCCACTAGCGCTGTCGGATGGGAAGTTTACCATCAGTTTGTCCACCAGCGCCCTGTGGTATAGCATCATTCTCGAACCCCTTTCCTCTTCGGGAATGAGAGTGCAAAGGCTCTCCTTATACCGTGGATCGAGCAGTGTGTACACCCAGTAATCCGTAGTGGCCAGAATGCGTGTAACGCGAGGGTCACGAGAAAGGCATCCTAACATGAAGTCAGCCATGTGTGCCAGGGTACCTGTACGCAACACATGGCTGTCCTCACTCGGAAGATCACTTTCAGGATCCTCCTCCTCCTCCTCCTCCTCCTCTGGCCATACACGCTGAAAGGATGACAGGCAAGCTGCATCTGTCCCCTCAGCAGTGGGCCAAGCTGTCTCTTCCCCCTCCTCCTCATGCTCCTCCCCCTCCTCCTCAACGCGCTGAGATATAGACATGAGGTTGCTCTGACTATCCAGCGACATACTGTCTTCCCCCGCCTCGGTTTCTGATTCCAAAGCGTCTGCCTTTATGCTTTGCAGGGAACCTCTCAAGAGGCATAGCAGAGGAATGGTGACGCTAATGATTGCAGCATCCCCGCTCACCATCTGGGTAGACTCCTCAAATTTTCCAAGAACCTGGCAGATGGCTGCCAACCAGGCCCACTCTTCTGTAAATAATTGAGGAGGCTGACTCCCACTGCACCGCGCAAGTTGGAGTTGGTATTCCACTATAGCTCTACGCTGCTCATAGAGTCTGGCCAACATGTGGAGCGTAGAGTTCCACTGTGTGGGCACGTCGCACAGCAGTCGGTGCACTGGCAGATTAAACCGATGTTGCAGGGTCCGCAGGGTGGCAGCGTGCGTGTGGGATTTGCGGAAATGTGCACAGAGCTGGCGCACCTTTCCGAGCAAGTATGACAAGTGGGGGTAGCTTTTCAGAAAGTGCTGAACCACCAAATTAAAGACATGGGCCAGGCATGGCACGTGCGTGAGGCTGCCGAGCTGCAGAGCCGCCACCAGGTTACGGCCGTTGTCACACACGACTATGCCCGGTTGGAGGCTCAGCGGCGCAAGCCAGCGGTCGGTCTGCTCTGTCAGACCCTGCAGCAGTTCGTGGGCCGTGTGCCTCTTATCTCCTAAGCTGAGTAGTTTCAGCACGGCCTGCTGACGCTTGCCCACCGCTGTGCTGCCACACCGCGTGACACCGACTGCTGGCGACGTGCTGCTGCTGCTGACACATCTTGATTGCGAGACAGAGGTTGCGTAGGAGGAGGAGGAGGGTGGTTTAGTGGAGGAAGCATACACCTCCGCAGATACCAGCACCGAGCTGGGGCACGCAATTCTGGGGGTGGGTAGGACGTGAGCGGTCCCAGGCTCTGACTCTGTCCCAGCCTCCACTAAATTCACCCAATGTGCCGTCAGGGAGATATAGTGGCCCTGCCCGCCTGTGCTTGTCCACGTGTCTGTTGTTAAGTGGACCTTGGCAGTAACCGCGTTGGTGAGGGCGCGTACAATGTTGCGGGAGACGTGGTCGTGCAGGCCTGGGACGGAACATCGGGAAAAGTAGTGGCGACTGGGAACCGAGTAGCGCGGGGCCGCCATCATGCTTTTGAAAGCCTCCGTTTCCACAAGCCTATACGGCAGCATCTCTAGGCTGATCAATTTTGCAATGTGCACGTTTAACGCTTGAGCGTGCGGGTGCGTGCCGTCGTACTTGCGCTTGCGCTCAAACTGTGGCGCTAGCGACGTCTGGACGCTACGCTGAGAGACATTGCTGGATGGGGCCGAGGACAGCGGAGGTGAGGGTGTGGGTGCAGGCCAGGAGACGGTAGTGCCTGTGTCCTCAGAGGGGGGTTGGATCTCAGTGGCAGGTTGGGGCACAGGGGGAGAGGCAGTGGTGCAAACCGGAGGTGGTGAACGGGCATCGTCCCACCTTGTGGGGTGCTTGGCCATCATATGCCTGCGAATGCTGTTGGTGGTGCCTCCCCAGCTGATCTTGGTGCGACAAAGGTTGCACACCACTGTTCGTCGGTCGTCAGGCGTCTCTGTGAAAAACTGCCACACCGTAGAGCACCTTGACCTCTGCAGGGTGGCATGGCGCGAGGGGGCGCTTTGGGAACCAGTTGGTGGATTATTCGGTCTGGCCCTGCCTCTACCCCTGGCCACCGCACTGGCTCGGCCTGTGCCCACACCCTGACTTGGGCCTCCGCGTCCTCGCCCGCGTCCACGTCCTATAGGCCTTCCCCTACCCCTCAGCATGGTGTATTACCAGTGATCTGATTTCCCAGCCAGGAAATAAATTGGCGCAAGCCTGCTGTTAAACTTAGCTGGCTGCGTATGATTTTTTTTACGTTCTCTACCCAGCACACACGTACCCAGAACGCTGAGGACTGTCAGAGGCAGGCCAAATAGAATAGTTGCCCTTTTTTTTTTAAAGGAAAGGCCCACTGCATATATTCAATCAATAATAAATGTGTTGTGGCCCTGCAGTGTGTCACAGAACTACAGTGTTGCACAGTTATTAACTACAGCAGAGCGGTGATTTCCCAGGCAGGAAATAAATTGTCGCAAGCCTGCTGTTAAACTTAACTGGCTGCGTATGATTTTTTTTACGTTCTCCACCCAGCACACACGTACCCAGAACGCTGAGGACTGTCAGAGGCAGGCCAAATAGAATAGTTGCCCTTTTTTTTTAAAGGAAAGGCCCACTGCGTATATTCAATCAATAATAAATGTGTTGTGGCCCTGCAGTGTGTCACAGAACTGCAGTGTTGCACAGTTATTAACTACAGCAGAGCGGTGATTTCCCAGGCAGGAAATAAATTGGCGCAAGCCTGCAGGCCAAATAGAATTTTTGCCCTTTTTTTTTAAAGGAAAGGCCCACTGCGTATATTCAATCAATAAAATATGTCTTCTGGCCCTGCCTACACAATTCTGTCCCTGGAGTATTACTGCAGGGCGCAATGCTCTGCACGGCCGATTTGGAAAAAAAAAAAAAAGTGCAACACTGCTAACAGCAGCCTCCACAGTACTGCACACGGTTAGATGTGGCCCTAAGAAGGACCGTTGGGGTTCTTGAAGCCTACAATAACTCCTAACGCTCTCCCTATAGCAGCTCCGGCACCAACAGCACTGTCCCTCAGCTATCTCACAAGGCATCTGTGGCGAGCCGCGGGAGGGGCCGACTTTTATACTCAGGTGACATCTGATCTCCCCAGCCACTCACTGCAGGGGGGTGGTATAGGGCTGGAACATCACAGGGGGAAGTTGTAATGCCTTCCCTGTCTTTCAATTGGCCAGAAAAGCGCGCTAACGTCTCAGAGATGAAAGTGAAAGTAACCCGAACATCGCGTGGTACTCGTTACGAGTAACGAGCATCCCGAACACGCTAATATTCGCCCGAGCATCAAGCTCGGACGAGTATGTTCGCTCATCTCTATTTCCCTCCCATTCAAGTTCCACACCATATCGCAGGAGTTTGAAAAAAAATAGCGTGAAGATAGGTTCTGTCCTATCATTCCCGCATGTAGTTAATGCTTTTTTCGCCTGTAAGAATTGCGATAATCCCGATAGTAAAAATGAAATCAATGGCTTCATTTTGTCACATGAGCGTGTTTTCTCCCGTTATGTGGCTGTTATAATCATGGCCGCGTAACAGGTGAAAAACACACTTATGTGTTTAAGCCCTTAAAAAATTGCATATCATAAATCAAGTCTAAAGGGCTGGTCATGGCCACAGATTTAGACAAAAATAGTAATGGCGTGACCTGGTGATTATTTCTTGGGTAAACCTTCTTTTGTTTTTGTAGCAAGCACTAATTGTGACTCTTTGCCACATACTGTAGCTATGATGGGTTTGAAGGCTTTCTCCTCTTTCTTTGGGCTATGTATGAGCATAGATGATCCATCTTCCAGAAACTCTCAGTCCAGAATAAGTAGATTCTTAAACACTGTACCATGCTTGCTGTCTGAAAGCAACTTTTCTCCTTTGAGGCAGGTGCGATACAAAAGACTTGTATGACTATCTCCCGATTGGTAATGGAAAAAGATGAAGGTAGTGTTCTTGATATCACTTTATGGACATTTAATTGATGCAATTCCCACCAGGATAGTTACCTTCTCCAGCTGGAATAGCCGCCTGTAAAAGTTTAAAGGGATGTTCACATAACCTTTTTAAGAACTATGGGCAATTTCATTTTGAAAACAGGTTGAGTCTAGGTGGCCACGGATTTTGGAGGACCATTATGAACTACTTTCTCAGGTTTTTTAGAATAAGACTTACCCAGAAAGGCCAAAAGAGCAGAGATCTGAACTGTTCTCGTACTTGGTATTACTCATTTCTCAAATCCAGCCTGCAGGAATTGGAAGATTTTCTTTAAAGATGGGTTCTTCCGTCAAGGGGGGACGGGGACGGGGGGGGGGGGGGGGGTGAATCAATGCCTCTTTTATAGGGTTTGTTTAATTTGAATTAACTCTTCGTCACCTGTCCAAAGCATGTGGCAGGGGAATAAATCCTCATATGTATGTGCTGTGCAGGACATTAGAAAAGGTAGACTTGCACAGGTAGGCAATGAGATGCAAAAATCTAGCAACCCTTGATGAAAATAAATAAGAACAGAGCACAATCGGACCAGTATTCTTCTGAGATAATGCCAATGTACAATGCAAACATAACATATATTTTTAGATTGTGATGCTTATTTCATATTTGTAGAAGATTTTTTCCATTTCAATCCATACTTGAAGTTACAATTTTCTTCCTATAGTTTGTACAACAAAATGCACTGAGACAGCATCTTTGAAAATGAGTTGTTGCTGTCTTCTCTCTCTACACATATAGATATCAAGATAAGCTTGTCAGGCTGATGAGATGAACTGCTGAGAGCCGCAACTTCAATTCTAGACAAAAAAATTCCATCACTTACATCTACATTAGTTACATACATTTAAATGGTGGCCTATGATGATGTGAGAGAGAACCCCAATGGCAGTTGGCTAGAAAAATTATTTAAATATGACAGCCTTTGATCACGCGAAGGCAAACAGTAAAGATATGATTATGAGGCTCACACACTACATGGCCATGTTACTTTTCATTCTTATTTCTCTTTTATACTTTTACTTTGCAAACTTCTATTTCTAAATAAGTGCTTTCACATCTGCGTTAGGGTTCATTTCAGGGTTTCCGTCTTTCTGCTCCGTTTTTTGGAAGAGAGAAAGTGAAATAAAATGGAAAAAATGGATCTGTTTTGACCCCGAACTGAGCCTTAGCGCAGGTGTGAAAGCAGCCTTATATTCTCTTTTCTGTAGGACAAGAGACATTCTATTTTGATTTTGTTATCAATAAGAAAATTAGATCTGTTCTACGTCTTATGTGACCTTTATCTATTTCATGCTAGTCCATCACCTGTCATGTGTGTTCTTGATCTATATCATATTTAACTCTTTACCTATGTCATGTATATCCATCATTTGTGTCACGTGTCTCCCGGATCTATGTCCTGTGTGCTCATTTTCAGTGTCATGTGTGTTTTTCATTCATATAGTGTGTATACATGATCTATTACATATGTGCCTGTGTTTTATAGTATGTTGTGTGTTCTAAATCTGTCATATTTGCCACTGATGAATGGCATGAGTGTCTCTAATTTATTTATGTAATATGTTTGCCTGATTTATGTCATATATGTCCATCATCTACAATCATAGAATTATAGAGTTGGAATGCACCTCCAGGGTCTTCGGGTCCAACAACCGGCTCAGTGCAGGATTCACTAAATCATCCCAGACAGATATTTGTCCAGCCCTTGTTTGAACACTTCCATTGAAGGAGAACTTACCACCTCCCATGGTAACCTGTTCCATTCATTGATCACCCTCATTGTCAGAAAGTATTTTCTAATATCTAATTTGTGCCTCCTTCCTTTTAGTTTCATCCCATTGCTTCTGGTCTTTCCTTGTGTAAATGAGAATAGAGCTGATCCCTCTGCACTGTGACAGCCCTTCAGTTATTTGTAGACAGCTATTAAGTCTCCTCTCAGCCTTCTTTTTTATAAGCTAAACATTCCCAGATCTATGCCATGTATATCTCAGATATATGGAATGTGTGTAAAAGAATGGATTGTAGAGATATTTGGAAATATACAGGGTCTCATGTATCAAAGCTACTTCAGTGAAAAACTGTCATTTGTGCCAGTGTCATCCAATTCCCATTTGTTTTTTTTTTCAATGTGAATTAGAAAATAAGAGTAAATGAAAAAACTGTATATATAACAAAACAGATAGAGAGAGATTTATGTAAGTGTCTACAAGCAAAACTGTGTTAGTTACCTTTAGCAACCAATCTCCCAATTGGTAATGGAGAAAGATGAAGGCAGTGTAAAATAAAAGCTGCGCTGTGATTGGTTGCTCATGGCTCGAGACAGTTTTTATTTTAGACAGTTTCATAAATCTGCCCAATAATTCAGAATTTTTAGTACTGAAGTCTATAAACATAAGTTTGATCCATCAAAAGGTCTGAATAGTTAAATGTAAATAACTCTGAAACATCAGACATGGAATGCTGTCATGTAGTGGTACAAAACCCTGCTTTATATTGGTCCTTCTTAGGGACTTTAGCTGGAATGGGGTCAGTGTTTGTGTACACTCTGCTTGTCAGAGCTGCAGCTGTATAGTTGTGCATACTCCAAATTTCATTGCATCAATTCTTGTCTTATAACAATTTTGGGAATCTTATTTCAATGTCTGGCTATGATAAAGTTATAGCATTCACATTTATCAACTTTTCACCTGTGTAAAATCCCAGAATTTCTGTGTTGGTCTTGGGACATCATCACATTTCTTCAAAGTAGGGGTTCTTCCTTTGCCATCGTCAATGAGACACTTTGTATCAGGTAGGAAGGCAGTAGAACCAAGGGGACCCAGCTGCAGCAGCCCCTCCGAACTGTATCGTACCAACTGTAGGAAATCAAAAATGGAAAATCAGTGAATGAACCATTCTAATGCTAGCATATTGGAGGCTTAGAATATTATACTGGCTTCTAATCTTTGATATGCAATTCATGTGTATAGACAGACTAGAATTTAGGTAATCTAATATAGATAGCTATATCTGCAGCACACTGTTAGCTGTGTATAACAATGCTTACAGGGAACGTTGCCTGCCCCACAAGAACACACTGCTCTGTTTAAACAATCACTTCGCTTTTACTCACCGTATGTTTTACTGATATAGTCTGTTAACATCTTTTCCTGACTGTGTTGCTTGTATAATAACTGTCCGTTCTCCAAAACTCTTTGAGTGTGTGATATCTCTAACAGTAGGGAGTAACTCGGCAGAAAGCACACAGCACAGACAGCGTAATGTGGTGACACCTGACACTTTCATTTAGCGCATTCATGCAGAGCTGAGGCTGTTGATGATTGGAAAGGAAACTACTCTGCATTCTAACTATTTGACTATTTTAAGAAGAAACATAAGAATACATATATACAAGAATATATATATGTTTATAGTTTTAATATAACTGGAGTGCGAATAATTCTTGACATATATATATATGTGTGTGTGTGTGTGTGTGAGTCAAAAATTATTCGCACTCCAGTTATATTAAAACTTCTATTGGTCATGCTGTCTTATCAATGCTTTCTGTTTTAGGTTGCTGTCTTCCCAGTCACTGCTGTGCAGATTTGAACATGTTACATCTTTTAATTTGTAACTGCAATGCAAGAAAAAATGGCTGTACCACTTGTAATTGTTTAATTGTTGAAGTTGAAGAGTAGTATATGAGAAGCAGAAATCCACTTTAGGCATCTCTTTATATCCTGTGTGACTGCTGCTATGACTGACGTAAGGAGAGCATACTCAAAATGACCCCCTTCTACTACAACTCCATGTGTGGTTTGACCAGTGCCTTGTAAAGAGGAAGAACAAGGTTCTTGTCATGTGCCCCTAGACATTGGTGACATGTATTTCCCCTGCCCATGTGCAACACCTTAAATTTATCAATGTTAAACCTCATTTGGCATTTTTGTGCCCAAGCCCCAACTTATCCATATCCATTTCGAACCACATTCTATCCTCTTTTTTGTTAAGTACTTTACATAGTTTTGTATCATCTGCAAATGTTGATATTTTACTGTGCACCCCTTCTACAAGGTCATTAATAAATGTATTTAAAAGAATAGATACTAATACTGACCCCTGTGGTACCCCACTAGTAATGGTGACCCAATCAGAGTATGTACAATTAATAACCATTGAAATCAGGCCATTTGTCTATTTTGATCTTTTTAGGGCAGCTTTGCACTTCTTTCTGGGTTCAACCTGTAATATTTAATGGAGAGTTTACTTTATAACTCTGCATTTCACCTGACATTTCATTTTTTCAAGTGAATACACTGGCGAAAAACTATTTACTGGATTTGCTTTCTTCTCATCACCCTCTACAATTTTTCCTACATCTTTTAAAGGACAAACACTTTCTGAATTTTTAAAAAATATTTTTACTATTTATATAGCTGAAGAACAGTTTAGGATTAGTTTTACTTTCTCGCAATCTCTGTCTAAAGCTTTGCTGCTTTCATTTCCTTTTTACATAATTTATTTTTTTGCTTGATGCTTCTTCACTGCTTTCTTGTTTTAACAGTTTAAATGCTTTCTTTTTGTTGTTTATTGTCCCCTTTATGTCTTTATTGAGCCATATTGTTTTTTCCTATTCCTAAGGGCGCCCACCCACTGGCGTTTGCGATTTTCGTGCGTGAAAAACGCAGCGTTTTCGCGGCGTTTTTTGCCGCGTTTTCGCGGCGTTTTCACGGTGTTTTCGCGGCTTTTCCATTGACTTTCATGGGTGCATTAGGAGAAAAATAAGGACACATATGCAACTGACAGTTCCTATGTTAAAAAACGCAACGCAACGCAACGCAAAACGCCAGTGGACAGGAACACATGTTATCTCTATGCCTGTGCAGGAAAAACGCAAAACGCAAACGCAGGTAAAAAAACGCAAGTGGGTGGGCGCCCGACTGGCGATTTTTTTCCCTGCGAAATTCGCAGCATTTTTTTCTCTGCAGGGGTCTATGGGACTTGTAATGTTAAAATCGCGATCGCGCAAAATCGCGATTTCGCGGTAAAATGCGATTTTGCGCGATCGCGATTTTAACATTACAAGTCCCATAGACCACTGCAGAGAAAAAAATGCTGCGAATTTCGCAGGGAAAAAAATCGCCAGTGGGTGGGCGCCCTTACCCTTCCATTCCTGTAGGGTATGAACTACTCACAGCAAGTATTTAATATGGCTTAAAAAATTTCCTATTTACTGTCTATATGACTATTTTTTAAATTCCCCACACAGGGGGTATCTGAATTTCAATGGTGAAAATAAAAAAAATAGAAAATTCAAACATAAAAAAAACAAAGGTCCACACACTTTGTCAAGGTATACAAAGGTGGCTGTAGTACTCAGGGTCCCCCCTATCTCCTCCTCTCTCCCCTCTTCATCTTACAATCAGTATTTGTTGTGTGCATCCGACAGCCTGCCTCTCTCCCTCATTCCCGCCTGCAGACCCCAGTCTTAGGACTTATCCCTCTTCATTCCGCTGTTTCTTCATTTACTGAGATCCTCTACCATCCATCTTTCTCTAAGGTGTCAGGGGAAGGGCGACAAGCAGCCCTGGTCCGCTGCTTTAGGTGCTAAGAGATCTATTAAGGCCTGTTATGTCTAGGAAATCCGCCCATGGCTTCCAGGTTTTGAGGAATATTTACATGCTCTTTTCCCTCATAGCTGATAGTTTTTCATATAACTATATGCTTATTTTTAAGTACATTGTCCCAGTCAATAAAGTTAAGGGCGTCTCTAAGCTCCCAGTTGAAAATTAAAGAAGAAATGTATTATATTATGGTCACTATTTCCCAGGTGTCCCCTGACCTGCACCTTTTGTATTGTCAGGACTGTTGGCTAATATTAAGTCCAAAATAGCCATCCTTTTATTTGGGTCTTGTACAAGTTGGGAAAGTTAATGTCAGGATTGGTTGCTATCGGGGTCGCCATGGCTGTACGGCAGACGCTGTCGCCCCTGCTGCGATTGCGTGACGCAGGGGGACTCCTACGCTGGTCATCACTCCTGCCCGCCCGGCTCCTACACGGCGCAGAGGTGCTAGGAGCATAGCAGCTGCTGCCCGGCGCCGTGTTCCTGTTTCCATGGCAGCCTGCTGCATCTCCACTGACCTAGCCTGGTCTGCTAGTGATGAGGGAGGTTCTCCCAGCATTTCTGATTATCCTGCTGCTGTCAGGTGCTCCGCCCCAATCAGCTGCTGGAGCGGGAGCTCTGACAGCATTTAAACCCCTCAGTTGCTTCCTGACACTGCCTGTGTTTGTATAGGCTTCCTTGCACTCACCAGCGTTACCTTGTATTCCTGTTTATTAGTGTATTGACCTCGGCTTTTCCCCTGACCTGACTTTGTCTCCTCCTTCTGTACTGTGTCTCTCCGGACTGACTTTAAGTGCTTGACCTTTGGCTTGCTCCTGGACTGGTTTGCTGTTTTTCCTTTGTGCATCGCTCTTGTTGTCTGTTTGTCTGTCCATTTGCTTTCTGTTTCCAGGGATTGTGGATTTCCCCAGCATTCCCTTAGCCAGTGTAGGGACCGTCGCCCAGTTGCCCGCCTGGGGTTAGACAGGAGTGGAGGCAAGTAGGCAGGGACAGGGGTTGTGGGCTACGTTGCAGGGACCCCCGACTCCTGCTTTCCCTGGTTTCCTGACAGGTAATGCATTATTCATAATGTAAATATATATCTTGTCTGATATCTAAGCCATTAGGAACCTTGCTTTGTAGTACCCATATGCACTTGACTTCCTGGCATAATAGCAGCTGCTTGATGTCTCTACCTCTTTTGCCTCTAAACACCTTCTCAATGACTTGAAATACTAATGATGAAATGTCACCACCATGAACTAAGGAGAAGTGTCTGGTGGCAGCAGACATACCTACTGCTGTTAAATGTTTGGCATCAGACAAATGTCTGTGGATCCAGAGCTTTAACGCAGTGGAGGTGTGACTTATGTACTACACATTACAAGACGTACAAGTGATAAGATATATCACATTACAGGAGTTGCAATTCACAAAGAAGGAAAAATTGTATTCCTTGTGTGTTTCAGTAAATTTAAAAGACTAAGATTTCAAAGTGAATCTGTATGTCTTGCAGATCCAGTGTCCACAAAAGAAAAAAAAAAAACGTAAAAGAGGTGTTGCTAGCATTCAAGAATACAAACTAGAGGACAAAATAGAACTGAGGGTAGATGTTTTTCTAGATACAAATCTTAAAGGGAACCTGTCACGTCTACACAGCACCATACTCTAAGTTATGGTGCTGTTGAGGAATGTGACAGAGAGCCGGGTGATGTATTTTTTATACTCACCCGCTCCTTGGATCCAGTGGAGTCCCTCTCTAAAGTCCTGGCTACGTACAAAAATCTTACTCTATTCAAGTCTATAAGAGAGCGAATGCATTGGACTCTGGAAGGAGTCAGATTTTTCTAAGGCTGTATGGGTATAAAAAGACATCACTTGGCTCCCTGCCACGTCTCCTAACAGCATCATAACTTAGTTTATAGTGCTGTGGGGACGTGACAGGTTCCGTTTAAATTACTTGGAATTAATTTCTGTATCAGCAGGTCTTCCAATAAAATGGGCAATCACTTTTGTATAATTTTAGTAATGTTCCTAAATTGCAGCCTGAAAGAGTAACATCCAAAAAATGTTTTTGACTGAATTTCAATTTCCATGTAAAATGCACGTTCATGGAATTGTGGTTTATATAGGTAACACATTCCTGAGCCTATTGATCCATACCCCTGTATCAATAAAGCAGCAGTTTTAAATGTTGGTACCAGTGATTTTTGGACTTTGTCTCTATCGAAGCATTGCCTTACCAGGGATTTGATCAGTACACACAGTACTCAGGAGCCCTTGTGGGAGGAGGTGAGCTGATATTTGTGAACTTTGGTGACTATTGATTGAGTGCATCGTGCTCTACTTCCACGCATGTGGTCCATCATTTTCTGGTTTATGTATCAAGCCAGTATGTCAATATAGGATTCAATATCAATGGAAATGCCTGGCAATTATTTAGCATAATAAAGAAGATTGTACTCATGGACTATCACAAACTGCATCCACATATTCAAATGTGGATTTACATGTAACCAGGATTTGGAGGATTGAAGATGAGATAATTAGAAAAATTGCTAATAAAGGGGCTGAAAATCTGATGGGACTCCACCACTTTGTCTTCCCATGTGGATAAAAAAATTTTCCCACGTGGATCAAGAATTAAAACATGACCGACTTGGAACTATTCTGATGAGTTTTTGTCTGAGTGCTTTCAGACTGTTCATTAAAACTTATGTATCTCACTATTAAATTTGAAAACATCGCCTTGCATGATATGAGAACACAAATTAAATCTATTCAGGAGGATTTACAGGATATCGCTACAACTAGAGAATTTATTGATCTACATAAAGAAATAAAAATCAATATCCCAAAGATTGATGATATAATACTGGCAACCAAACAAAGAAGTTTGCTAGAGATTCCCAAGATTATCAAAATGATTTGGTTTACAACTGGGCACAAATCAGATGACGAGGACGTTATAATAAATCCTCTATTATAAAAAATATATAATCCTAGACATGGAAACAGGGGAATGCAGGTCAGTTTTGTTGATAGAGATGCGTGTCTCAAGACTTCTGCTTATACTACTTCAGGAGAAGTCTCAGATTCTTCAAAATTCATTGAGAAAGCCTTCTTTTAATTTACCAAGGGAACCAACTAACCTGCATAATAGCAAAAGTAATCGTGAAGCGAGTAACACTTCTACTACACAGAAAAAAAGATATCCTCGGAGAACCAAACATCGAAATTAGATAGATTGCTTGTAATTAATCTGTCCAGATGTTTACAAAATACCTTTGAATGTCAACAAATTCATTAGACTGTTAACAGTCAAATGTCATTTTTTACAAGCCTCTCACAATGAGGATGGTGACATTGAAAATGTTTCTCATTCGTCTGATGTGGATGTTATGTTGTACCATGACGATTCTGATATTAAATGTATATCTTTTCAAGATCAGCGGAACATAGTTAATCTTCGTCAGTAACATCATGAATCTATTTCAAATCCTGTTGACCTCAATTCTACTTTTCACACTAAAAATACATTTTTCTATCCTGTATAATAGCGGTGGTATATCACGGACTGATTACAAGATTCATTGGAAAGGGATTTAATCCAATTAGCCGATGCTAATAAAATAGGTGCTATTAATAATAAAATCAGGGATTATCTTTATGTGGATATCCAATAATTATGTGTATCTCCAATAATTCAAGTCTTTCACTCTCCCCCAAAGGCCCACAAAGGTTTTTTCCCCACGTCTAAGACCCATCATCTTGAGTATTGGATCTTTGGGAAAGAGATTGGGAGATTGAATAGGCTATCATTTGCAGCCCTTAGTATAAGAAGTTCCTCCTTTTCTTCAAGATACAAAACATGTAGTGTCCATTTTAATATGTATGCTTGGCAAGCATCATATAGCTGGCTTTCCTATAATGTAATTGTGTCATATCCATTCATTCCCTAATTTCTAGATTTCTAAAACTGTACAGTTCCTTGTTACAGGCATAGAAGTTTTGATAGAATGCAATTATTTTACTTTTGCTGGACAATTTTGAAACTTCAATTCCAACCAGACTAATTTTTTTGTATGTGATTTTTTTCAGGCTGGGCCATTTCTAATGGAGTTTTAGTCAGTTTTTTTTTCAAATCAGTAGCCTCCCAATTTGTCACCCTTAGACCATTTTCACTCTCAGAAATAGCACAAACCTGTGATGGCACTTCATAGACAAGTCTAAACAGAATGTAAATCAAATATAAAAGATCTGCCCCTTCTGTTGTGTTATTCTTGAATGCTGGAATAACTTTTAGTGCAACACTTTCTTGCTCAACTAATTGTTTTATAAATGGGGTCATACTAAATGTCCTTCTATACATAATTTACCATGAAACTCTAATAATATGAAGAACAATTTTTGAGAATTTGCTCACACAGAAGCTATTCAAATTTTGATCTCTCTAAAGCCCCCAAGCCCCAAATAAACTGCACAACTACCAATTATTGATTTGAAAACTACAAACCATGGATTTTAAAATGCAGTTTTAACAGGTGCCACTGATTTATTCTTTGTGAGTTGACAGAAAAAGAATACAAAGTTGAACTGCTCAGTCTAATCCTTGAGCAATGTATACAGACTGAAATCTTAAGGAAATCTGGGCTCAAGAGCAAGTGGAGTGGATCAATCAAGATAAATGAGTCACTGGCTGACTGAGCCATGTGCTCAAGAAGGGATTATGGTGGGAGGCTGATAAGTGTGTTTGGACACTCAAGGTTGACAGACATTCTTTATCCTATCTTCATGTTTGCAGACGTTGTTGTACTTGCAATGGTTAGTCCTTATGGCCATAAAAAGTACCAGAAGGTTGAACTTTATTGTCCACCAATATATATATTTTTTTTATTCTGGTAGAAATAGTTAAACTCTTCTGCTCCGTCAAAAATACTGAATACAATATGTAAACAAAATCTCTCCAGCATTTGTCACCACGATTCTTTTTTAACAAAGGGAAAAAAACGCCGCAATGAAAAAAATCTTTGCCGAGATGGAGACATTCACGAATAGCCATTATGAAAACAAAGTGTTCAGCTGAGCGTAATCTTAAATTTATAGGGTAGTTCTGCTGTTGGTAATAGGAGAATTTATGCTTGGGTAAATATAGCTAAACAGATAGGAAACGCTATTAAAATGTTTTGGGAAAATAAACTAGACAAAGAATATTCTTTTATGCATGATGATAAGCAACCTGGTGTTTTTAATGTCTTAATTACATAAATACACATATCTTTTCATTACCCGAATAAAGCATAATCCCTTTTATTAAGTTTTACATCTCCCCAAATGGATGGTACTTATAAAGACAAAATTTCCTGAAGCATCTGATGGCTGAGAACAATTTGAACTGGAGTAAACTTAGAGCGCCTGTACATAGACAGCTGTAGATATGTATTAGATTCATTGCAGCTGGAAATATTGTGTATGAAATGTACTGCATATCTGATCCAGGGAATATTCCGATTGCCAAAAAGTTACTAAAACACTTAATAAGTGTGGTGCAAGGCATGTATGCCAGCTTTTGAAAGCTTCATTTTTGGATTGTTTAGTCACATTGCTTTACATGATAAACTCTTTAATTTATAGATTAAGTAAAAACACAAGCCACTACTACTGGAATCTTATCAAGCTTCATGTTTCAAATAGAAATTTGTTGGAAACGTAGACAGTAGAGATGAGCGAGCACGCAAATGCTCGGGTCCGTGTTATTCGAGTCGAGCTTTTCGGAAAATTCGAAAGCTCTACTCGAGTAATGAACCCCATTGACTACAATGGGAGACTCGAGCATTTTTGTATGTGGGACGCCGGGTCACAAGCTTTTTTTTTCTCTCTCTGCCTGCCTGCCCAAAAATTTGCCATTGAAATGCATCGGGGAGGGGCCAAAACAGGCACGTCACAGCAGGGAGGAGCCATAAACTGGGGCGGGGTTGAACACGGCTTGATGCTCGTTCGAGTAACGAGCACCATCGAGTACGCTAATACTCAAACGAGCAGCAAGCTCGGCAGAGTATGTTTGCTCAACTCTAGTAGACAGTTCAAACTTAGACTAGACATTTTTAAAATGCACCAGATTTATCAATGAATTATAAATCTATCAAATTTTAAAACTGTCTAGTCTAAGTTCAGACCCCCTATTAGTTGGTCTAGTTTATGCCAAAAATTGTGCAGAAATTTTGGCACAAGGTACAGCAATTTGGCACAATTTAAACCATACCTCCTTTTCTGACTAGTCAGAAAAACTTTCTGAAAGTGTCTAAAAACACATGTTAGGCCTCGGTCACATGGGCATTTTTTCCCGCGATTTGCGGATCACATGACGGATGCGCATCCGCAAATCGCGTGACCAGGACCGAAAAATCGCCCGAAAAAACTGCTCCTAGCCGCGTTTCATTAGAAACGGGCTGGAGCTGTCCAGCGCATTGAATTCAATGAAGCCGGCAATACAGCCGGCTCCATTGAAAGCAATGGGCTGCGGGCGATCTCACGATGAATTTTCAGGAAGGGCTTAAAAATATAAGCCCTTCCCTGAAATTCATCCAGAAATGTGTAAAAACAACAAAAAAATATATACTCACCTGGTCCCGGCAGACGGAGTTCAGCCGCGGCCGGCCGACAGTTCTCCTGAACTGCTCTGAGTAGTATTCAGCAGCCGGGAATTTCTACTATATGTTCTCAATGGGGTCGGCGCTGCTGCCGCCGGCCCCATTGAGCGCATATAGAGAAGAGAACAGGAATTGCAGATCACAGATAGGTGCAATCTGCGATTTCTGTTCTATAATTTATCAGACGAGTGCATAAAAAGCGCTCATGTGTCCGATACCATTGCAAAGCAATGGTTTTATAAAATCGCCGGACGCATGCGCGTGCACAAATCGCGCGAAAAAACGCCCGTCTGACCGAGGCCTTAATGTGGTACAAGAATTTAAGACAGTTTTGTGGAATAATTTACGCCAAGAAACTGTGTTATTTTGAGTAGTAATTAAGCCCCATAGAATGTGAAATAGCTTTACTTAATATTCAATTAAACATAAGAGTAAAGTTAGAATGTGGGTTGCCAAGCAGCTCCATGCATTGTTTACCTGTGAAGACATTCCATGGCAGGGGTACAAAATGGCTTTATTGTCATCTTCAGAACCTTGATCCAAACAATAACCTGTTGCTTTACTATTGCGAAGCTGAAAAAAACAACAAATAGTTAAAAGATTAAGGACTGTGTTAGGAAAAATACAAAGAATCATATTATGGAGAAAAAGAAATATATTCATAGGATGTAATACATTTTATGGTTTTACATTGATGTTTTTCTACTTAAAGGGATTGTCCCAAAATGTTTTGTTTTTAGTTAAATCTAGCCGATGATTGGGACATGGCTTAGTTGCTAAACTGAATGGCAGCCTAGTGCAGAGCTCCTGAGCTACCAGGGCTCAAAAGCGACATTACAGCAGCTAAACACACAGCTAGATGGGCCTCATTTGTTCCTTACACCTCTAGGATGCTACGGAGGGGGAAGTGGTGGACTGTTAATCCAGGCATTTTTTCTTTTTCCAGTCTCCAGAGTGAGACCAGGATTACGGGGCTGGAAGCTCACAAGTCAGCTCTCCTACTCAGAGCCAGAGGAGTGCTTGCCTGATCATGTGGATTCCACAGAGCAGCAGCGAGAACACAGCTTCAAACCCTTGAATAGCAAGGCTTTCCTTTGCAGCCACATTATTCCAATCGCTCATGCGCATAATACCTTGAAGATACGTCCCGCGGAAGGAGGTGTTACGGCTTTTTTTTTACTCAGAGCACAGTGAGAGACTGTTTGAGATTAAGGTTGTATATTTTTATTCTCTAATTTTTTTTCCTTTCATTATATACTGGGTACACATACTGGATCATCCAGCATATGGAGAATGCTCCCACGCAACCAACCTTCCACAACTTTAACTATATTAATCTCTACATAACTAGGCCTTATCTATTTACTATTAAACAGGATGATTAAGATTGCACCGTTAAATGTTAAAGGGCTGAACAGTCCTCAAAAAAGGCATATATGTGGGCAAATATGAAGTCACTGTCTCCAGATATTTTTCGTGCAAAGAAGGCACACATAGTCTCAAGAGGATGCCTTTTACATAAAGCATCCAAGCTGCCTTAACATATTTCAATTCCATTACAACTCTAAATCTAGAGTGTTAATTACAATAAAAAATTCTGTGGCATTCTAGCTTATTAGAGAGGAACTGCACTCACAAGGAAGGTATGCCATAATAGTCTGCTCCATAAATAACATGATCTATACGTTGGATTTCATTTATGTCCAGAATGAAAAACAAAGGAGCTAGACTTCAATACAGATAGTCCCCGACTTGCGAACGGGTTCCGTTCCGGGAGCCCGTTCGCAAGTCCGTTTTGTTCGCAAGTCGAACAAACGGTAGTATGGAGGGGATCGCGGGTGGATCCCGCTCCATACAACGTCGGGTGCCGGCTGTTCTTACAGCGGGCACCCGGCGGCAGCAGTTCCGACGAGCCGTGGCGCTTGTCGGAACTGTTAACACTTTAAATACCGCTCTGACAGCGGTATTTAAAGTGTTAACAGTTCTGACGAGCGGCGCGGCTCGTCGGGAACTGCTGCCGCCGGGTGCCCGCTGTAAGAAACAGCCTGCACCCGACGTTCAGGGGGCCCGTACAGCGTCCCACGATGAGATCGCGGGACGCTGTGTGGTTGCTAGGCAGCCGGGGACCTCCTGAAAGGCCCCAGGGCTGCCTATGCAGAGTGCTCATCAAGCCCACGGCTTGCTAGGCGCTCTGCATAGACAGCCCTAGGGCCTTTCAGAAGGCCCCCGGCTGCCTAGCAGCCGCGATGTGACCGGACAGGCTTCTATCAGGCTTGATAGAAGCCTCTCCGGCCCCTGCACAGTATGATGTAATGCCATAGCATTACATCATACTGTGCTCTACAGATAGTTCGTATCTAGCGAAATTCGTAACTCGAATGTTCGCAAGTCGGGGACTATCTGTACTGGGAAAAATCTTTGAACAAATTATTAAACAGCATGCATACAAGTATGAGAATGGAATAATTAACCAGAGCCAGTATGGGTTTATAACAAACAAGTCATGCCAGACAAATATAATAATGACAGAATTATGGACTGGGTTAATCAGGAAAATGCGGTGGATATAGTATATGTTGACTTTAGTAAAGCATTTGATAAAGTACCTCATACCATACTTATTGAAAAAAATACCAAATATGGGATTGACAAGGCAACTGTTGGGTGGAATTAAGAACTGGCAGAGTGATCGTATTCAAAGAGTGGTCATAAACGGCTGCACAGCCAACTGGTAAATGTCTCAAGTGGGGTACCACCAGGCTCTGTCCTGAGTCCAGTGCTATTCCACATTTTTATAGATGATCTGGGCAAAGGAAATGAGGGAACCTGATCAAATTTGCCAAGGACACAAAGCTAGGAAGGATAGCTAACACTACAAAAGAGAGAGGATTCAAACAGATCTAGACAAGCCTGAACAGTGGATGGCAACTAACTGAATGGTATTTAGCAGGAAGGAATGCAAAGTCCTACATCTGGGCAAGAAAGATGAAAAAAACATATAGAATTGGAGGAATTGGGCTAAGCAGCAGCACATGCGAAAAATATTTGGGTATGCTAATAGATCACACACTGAACGTGAATCAACAGTGTGATGCAGCAGCAAAAAAGGTAAGCACAATTCTGGGATGTATTAAGAGAAGCATGAAGTTTAGTTCATGTAAGGTAATTATTCCTGGAATGAATTAGTGAATCCTGCATTGAGCAGGGGGTTGGACCCAATGACCCTGGAGGTCTCTTCCAACTCTTACTATGTAGGAAGGGACCTCCAGGGCTCTATGAGTTAGTACAATTTGACCCCCGGAGATCATTCCAATATTTACAAATCCATTATTTTTTTCAAAACCCATAAACATTTTTTGTTTCGGGGTAACCTAAACATATTCAAGATATTTTGCAGAGGAACTAAAGGGTTAAAACCTATCTATACCTTATTGCATGACTTTTCCAAAAAAATGTGGCCACTAAAGGACTGTGAGATAGAACTAGCTCAAACATGCAGTGATCAAGAATGGAAACAAGTCTTTTACCTGACACATAAAGCACCTAAATATACTTCACACATGGAGAAATGAATGAATATCACACTGAGATAGTATTATACTCCAGTCTGATTAGCTCAAATGCATCCTAACTGTACAGTCAACTGCTGTAGGAACTTTGGCAACAAAGATACATTTCTGCATGTATTGTGGAGCTGCCCACTTCTCCAACAATACTGGGACTCTGTGCTTCAGACATTATCCTTGTAAGGTTTGTTAAATATTGGCTCACACAGAGTTTCGGATACCAGGTTGCAAGATACTAACTAGAGATGAGCGAGCATACTCGTCCGAGCTTGATACTCGTTCGAGTATTAGGGTGTTCGAGATGCTTGTTACTCGTAACGAGTACCACGCGGTGTTCGGGTTACTTTCATTTTCTTCCCTGAGAAATTTGCGCGCTTTTCTGGCCAATAGAAAGACAGGGAAGGCATTACAACTTCCCCCTGCAACGTTCAAGCCCTATACCACCCCCCTGCAGTGAGTGGCTGACGAGATCAGGTGTCACCCGAGTATTAAAATCTGCCCCTCCCGCGGCTCGCCACAGATGCATTCTGACATAGTTCAGGGAAAGTGTTGTTGATGCCGGAGCTGCTATAGGGAGAGTGTTAGGAGTGATTTTAGGTTTCAAGAACCCCAACGGTCCTTCTTAGGCCATAGAAATCGCAGATCGCACCTATCATCTTGATTGCGAGACAGAGGTTGCATAGGAGGAGGAGGAGGAGGGTGGTTTAGTGGAGGAAGCATACACCGCCGCAGATACCACCACCGAGCTGGGGCCCGCAATTCTGGGGGTGGGTAGGACGTGAGTGGTCCCAGGCTCTGACTCTGTCCCAGCCTCCACTAAATTCACCCAATGTGCCGTCAGGGAGATATAGTGGCCCTGCCCGCCTGTGCTTGTCCACGTGTCCGTTGTTAAGTGGACCTTGGCAGTAACCGCGTTGGTGAGGGCGCGTACAATGTTGCGGGAGACGTGGTCGTGCAGGGCTGGGACGGCACATCGGGAAAAGTAGTGGCGACTGGGAACTGAGTAGCGCGGGGCTGCCGCCGCCATCATACCTTTGAAAGCCTCCGTTTCCACAACCCTATACAGCAGCATCTCCAGGCTGATAAATTTGGCTATGTGTACGTTTAACGCTTGAGCGTGTGGGTGCGTGGCGGCGTACTTGCGCTCCAACACTTGCGCTAGCGATGGCTGGAGGGTGCGCTGAGAGACATTGGTGGATGGGGCCGAGCACAGCGGAGGTGAGGGTGTGGGTGCAGGCCAGGAGACAGTAGTGCCTGTGTCCTCAGAGGGGGGTTGGATCTCAGTGGCAGGTTGGGGCACAGGGGGAGAGGCAGCGGTGCAAACCGGAGGCGGTGAACGGCCTTCGTCCCACCTTGTGGGGTGCTTGGCCATTATATGTCTGCGCATGCTGGTGGTGGTGAGGCTGGTGGTGGTGGCTCCCCGGCTGATCTTGGCGCGACAAAGGTTGCACACCACTGTTCGTCGGTCGTCTGCACTCTCAGTGAAAAACTGCCAGGCCTTTGAGCACCTCGGCCTCTGCAGGGTGGCATGGCGCGAGGGGGCGCTTTGGGAAACAGTTGGTGGATTATTCGGTCTGGCCCTGCCTCTACCCCTGGCCACCGCACTGCCTCTTCCAACCTGCCCTGCTGCTGCACTTGCCTCCCCCTCTGAAGACCTGTCCTCAGTAGGCGTAGCAAACCAGGTGGGGTCAGTCACCTCATCGTCCTGCTGCTCTTCCTCCGAATCCTCTGTGCGCTCCTCCCTCAGACTTACTCCAATTACTACTACCTGAGTGATAGACAACTGTGTCTCATCGTCATTGTCCTCCTCACCCACTGAAAGCTCTTGAGACAGTTGCCGGAAGTCCCCAGCCTCATCCCCCGTACCCCAGGAACTTTCCAAAGGTTGGGCATCGGTCACGACAAACTCCTCCGGTGGGAGAGGAACCATTGCTGGCCATTCTGGGCAGGGGCCCGGGAACAGTTCCTGGGAGTCTGCCTGCTCCTCAGAATGTGTCATTGTAATGGAGTGAGGAGGCTGGGAGGAAGGAGGAGCAGCAGCCAGAGGATTCAGAGTTGCAGCAGTGGACGGCGCAGAACTCTGGGTGGTCGATAGATTGCTGGATGCACTTTCTGCCATCCACGACAGGACCTGCTTACACTGCTCATTTTCTAATAAAGGTCTACCGCGTGGACCCATTAATTGTGAGATGAATGTGGGGATGCCAGAAATGTGCCTCTCTCCTAATCCCGCAGCACTCGGCTGCGATACACCTGGATCAGGAGCTCGGCCTGTGCCCACACCCTGACTTGGGCCTCCGCGTCCTCACCCGCGTCCACGTCCTCTAGGCCTACCCCTACCCCTCAGCATGCTGTATTACCAGTAGTGCAGAAACAGAATGCTGTAATTAAATGTGCCGCTTATTGGCCTGTGGTTGGAGGCTGACTTCCCTTACGGAACGCACAGCAGAGCCAGGAAACAATTTTGCGCACGCCTGTAGTGAGATGTAGGTGCGTATGACTGAGCTAGTGGAATTCACAGCGCAGAAGCAGTCAAGTGGCCAAAGGCCAGTAGTAGGCCTTAAAGGGCTTGTCTCGCGAAAGCAAGTGGGGTTAAGTACTTCTGTATGGCCATATTAATGCACTTTGTAATATACATCGTGCATTAAATATGAGCCATACAGAAGTTATTCACTTACCTGCTCCGTTGCTGGCGTCCCCGTCTCCATGGCTCCGTCTAATTTCGGTGTCTTCTTGCTTTTTTAGACGCGCTTGCGCAGATGGGTCTTCTCCCTTCGGCTCTGCTCGGCAGCAGCGGCGTTTTGGCTCCGCCCCTTGCAGCGTCATCGTGTAGCTCCGCCCCGTCACATGTGCCGATTCCAGCCAATCAGGACACCTGATCTCGCCAGCCACTCACTGCAGGGAGGTGGTAGAGGGCTTGAACGTCGCAGGGGGAAGTTGTAATGCCTTCCCTGTCTTTTTTATTGGCCAGAAAAGTGCGCTAACGTCTCAGAAATGAAAGTGAAAGTAACTCGAACATCGCGTGGTGCTCGCCTCTAGTAACGAGCATCTCGAACACGCTAATACTCAAACGAGTATCAAGCTCGGACGAGTACGTTCGCTCATCTCTAGTCTTTTTGCTTACAAGGGAAATCCAACTTAGTATGATCTTCCGACATGTCATACAGTATATATGTATTAGAAGATAACATCAATGTAGTTATGTAATTCGTGAGCTTGGAACACCAGCTCATTACAAGAGACTTCTTACAACTGTAACCATATGCAGCTGCCTGAGCATCAAACAATCAGAACAGGTTTTTCGTTCTAAACAACATTATCAAGCTGAGATCTAGAGAACTGTGAGGAATATAAGCACAAAATACCACTTATTGTAAAAAAAAATCCATCCCTTAGAAGAAGTTGCCAGAATTGAATAAAACTTTTATAAGTGTGTTTGTAACGTTGATATAAGTAAGTGATTACAATATCACAGCAAAAGGATAACTTATTGCAGAAAGCTTAACACTTGGTGGGAGGCTCTGGTACCCTGTTGTGCCGCCTCTTGCTTGGATACAAGATGTAATACAGGGGGCATGAAGGCATACAGGTTCTGTATGGTACCTTGCAACATATTAGTCCATATTTGCTGTAGATCATGCAAACATGTGAAAGTTGGTGTCCCACATTATCCCATACATGTTTTATTGTGATAAATTTGGTGACCGGGCAGCTACGGAAGTATGGCAATATTGTGGAGAATTCCTGTGACACCATTGCTGTGTGCAGCCGAGTATTATCCTGCTGGAAAATGCCTCTTGGAAGCCGCCATGAGAGGAACACATGTGGCTGCAGGATGTCCTGAACATATTGCTGAGCTGTCATTGTCCCTTGTTCCACTACTAGGGGTGACTGACTGTCATATGCAATGGCCCCCCAGACCATCTCACAAGCAGTGGGTCTCCAGACACAAATAGGGACATTGTCAACGCCCAATTTAAATCAGGAAGTGTCACTGAAGACAATCCAGTATCAAGCTGTAGCAGTCCAGTTTTATAGTTCACAACACCACTGTAAATGGAGGCAATGAGGGTGTCATAGGCAGGACATGTAAATGTCCTTCAGCCAATGACCTGGTTATGGTTCTGACAGACACAGGGGCTTGTAACAATGGTGTCACCTGTCTCTGGATAGCAGACAAAGAAATAGTTTGAGCTGCTTGTGCTTGTCAGATGATCAGAAAATCCTTGTTACTGGTGGTCTATCGAAGGTGTCCTGAGCCCCCTCGTCTTGTGTGCATGCACTCAACACATCCACTGGTCCTAACAGTCTGGTCAGAATAGCCCAGGTGGCAGGCAATTTGTCAATACGACCATCCAGCTTCTTACATTACAATAATTCGCCCCCTCTAAAACTCTGCGAACTGGGCAAAATCTCAATTGCATCATAAACGTTTGTCTAGTGGTCAACAAGCGCTACACAAGTGCAAAAACAGGTCCATTACAGACAAGTAGCATCTGACTTTTTATAGGCCCAGAGTGGAACCCCTTTTGGGTCTCAGGTGGCAAAGCAGTTAATCTAATCAGCCCACAACGCTAATCATATGTAGATCTGCCTGATATGTAACTGAATGCAGAGTTTTGTAGCCAAAAGACAACTCCTTCGAGGTGCTTAATTTTTTTTTTACAAAGAGTGTATATTAGAAAGCTGAAAACCATTTTAAGAAAGTCATGTATGAGTTTTGTACTTTTCTACTTAATGAAGTCATCTCATTGACAAGTGTAATGTTTGCAGTTACTTACAGTAGCAAGAAAAAAGTAAATGATGCCTTTGGAATTAACAGGATTTCTGCATTGATTACTAATAAAATGTGTTCTGATAGTTATTTAAGTCACAATTATAGATAAACACAATCTAACGAAAGTAATAAAACAAGAACAGTTGTATCATTTATGTCTTTCATGAAAGAAAACCTGTCACGTTCCCACTAAGTTATGGTGCTGTTAGGGAATGTGGCAAGTATCCAGGTGAGGTATTTTTTTATGGCTCTGGTTCCTGTAGTGCCCCCCACTGAAAATCATGCTGGCACTGCAAATCCAACTCTTTTCACAGTGTCGTAGATGTGCTCTCCTATTCAAGTCTATGGCAGGGTGAGCGTATGGCGCTTTGAAAAGAATTCGATTTGCAATGCTGGTGCAATCTTCTGCGGCCAGCATCGCAAGAACGAATGAGCAGGTGGGTATAAAAAATACCTCATCAGGCTCCTTGTCAGATCCCCTAAGAGCATCATGTAGGGATAAAAACTGAACCTTACGTTTTTTATAACTTTTCTAAGAGTTAACTGGTAAAAGGTGTTTTAATTAAGGAATTGAGATTGGAAGTGTGGGATTTATAGATGCTTTGTTCATAACATAAAGGCCCACAGAGCCTGGTTACTGATAAATCTGTTCTTCTCAAGAAAGATTGGTGTAAACTATGCTTCAATGCAAACAACTTTGAGAAGACCTCAGAAGATCTGTTATAGAGATAAATGAAGCTGGAAGAGGCTAGAAAAGCACTGTTAAAGAGCTGGGTTTACATCAATCTATTGTTAGCAAAATTAGCTACAAATAGAGAAAATCCAGGACTTTATTAGTCTTCCTCCTATGAAAATCATTACAAATTCACAACAGGCAGTCCTGAAAGAGCTGAGAAGGAACCCAGGAGTAACATCAAGAACCTACAGAAAACTACAAACTGTAAAAACCTCTATGTTTCCAGTATTAGAGAAACATTAAAGAAGAATGGTGTTCATTGAAAGACACTACAAAGAAAGCTGCTGCTGCCAAAAAAAACCCACTGCAGCCCATCTAGGACACAAGTCTACTGGGATTTTCTACAATGCTTTGGGGAAAATGTTCCATGAATAGATGAGAAAAAAAGTGGAATTTTTTTAGCAAAAAAGCAAAATGCTATGCTTGGAAGAAAAAAAAAACACTGCACACCAATACCAGAACCTCATTCCAACTGTGAAGAAAGGTGGAAGGAGTATCATGGTTTGGGTTGCCTTGAAGCCTCAATACTTTGCAATCACTGAAGGAACAAAGAATTCTAAGGTGGATCAAAGCACTTTACAGGAGAATATAAGGGCAGTAGTCCCTGACCTCAAGCTGAAGAGACACTGGATAATGTAACAAAACAATGACCCAAAGCACACAACAAAACAATGGTTGAAAATTTGTTTTTTGGAACGGCCAAGTCAGAGTCTTTACCTTAACCCCATCAAGATGCTGTGGCATGACCTGAAGAGGACTGTATATACAAGGAATTCCACAAATATTGATGAATTGAAACATTTCTATAGAGAAGTTAACCAAATTTCTTCCTTAATGCTGTACACATCTTACTAGCAGCTGCAAGAAACATCAGGTGGAGGTGATTACCGCTAAATGAGAATCTATGCATTATTGATTTTGGGAATTAACGTAATAACATACTATGTTAGGCTGAAAAAAGATATATATCCATCCATTTCAGACTATTACCCCACCCCTGCCCCCAATGTTGATCCAGATGAAGGCAAAATAAAACAATGAGTTAGAAGCTAATTTTCCTCATTTAAAGGGAAAAAAATCCTTCCCAACTTCAGGTCTGGCAATCAGAATAAATCCCTGGTCTCACTGCTATTATAGTGAAGAACCCCCTTCTATATTGGTGTAGAAAAATACTTTCCTCTAGATGTAGAGGATGCACCCTTGTTACAGTCACAGTCCTGGGTATAGATACTTTGTGGGAGAGATCACTGTGTTGACCCCTGATATATTTATAAATAACTATTAGGTTGCCCCTCAGCTATGTTTTTTCTAAATTAAATAACCCAAATTTTAATAACCTTTCGGGATATTGTAGTCCATCCATTTCATTTATTACTTTAGTTGCCACTCAAGCTCTAATATGTCCTTCTTGAGTACCGGTACCCAAAACTGTACACAATATTCCATGTGTGGTCTGACTAGTAGATTGTAGAGAGGAAGAACAATGTTTTTGTCATGTGGCCCTGTACCTCTTACTAGGTAACCTGTGATCCTATCCTCCTTGGCAGCAGCTGCCTGACACTGGTTGCTCCAGTTAAGTTTACAGTTAACTAAAATCCCCAAGTCCTTTTCCATGTATTTCCCCTGCCCATGTGCATAACCTTACATTTATCAGTGTTAAACCTCATTTTATACTTTTCTGCCTAAGCCCCTAACTTATCCAGATCCATTTACTACTGCATTCTTTCCTCTCGTGTTAATTACTTAACATATGTTTATATTATCTGCAAATATTGATATTTTACTGTCCAATCCTTCTACCAAGTCATTAATAAATATATTAAAAAGATTAGGGCCCAATACTGACCCCTGTGGTACCCCCTCTAGTAATGGAGACCCAATCAGAGTATGTACCATTAATAACCATCCTCTGCTTACTATCATTGACCAGTTACTTACCCACTTACACACATTCTCACCCAGACTAAACATTCTAATTTTATATACCAACCTTTTATGTAGCACAGTATTAAAAGATTTGGAAAAGTCCAGATACACAAGATCTTATGACTCTCTCCGGTCCAGTCTAGAACTTATCTCCTCATGGAAGCTGATTAGGTTGGTTTGGCAGGAGCAAACCGTCATAAACCTATGCTGATATGGAGTTATACAGTTATTTTTCTTGATGTACTCCAGGGTAAAATCTCTTAGAAAGCCTTTAAACATTTTACCCATAACAGAAGTAAGACTTACAAGCCTGTAGTTGCCAGGTTCACTTTTTGACCCCTTTTTGAATATTGGCACCACATTGGCGATGTGCCAATCCAGTGGAACAGACCCACTGTCACTATAGAGTCCTTAAATATAAGAAACAATGGTCTGTCTAACACATTACTTAATTTCCTTAGAACCCAGGGGTGTATGTAATCAGGACCCAGCAATTTGTCTTTTTTAATCTTTTTATAACAAATCTGCCCTTATTCCTGGGTTAAGGCCCATTCACACACAAAGGTGATCACTCAAAAGATGGCTTTTGAGCGATCATTTTGCGTAACTACAAATTGGTACTAATGCTAATTAGTAGCTTAAGCAATGCATGTGAGCCGCCGGGAGCTATATTCAGAGAATAGCGGGTGGTCTGTTCTCTCAATACGTTCCCTTTGTTCTGCCGCAGGGCTGACAGATGAAACAATGCAATCAGCACTCCCTGGGCAGAACACAGTGCGAGGTCCTTCTTATCAGCTCTTCTGCCGAACCACGGTTTTTCATGCCGAACTGAAAATCATCGTTTGGCAGAAAAATGAAAGATGGGCACATTTACACACAACGATTATTACTCAAAAGATGGCTTTTGAGCGAATTTTGAGCGATAATTATTGTGTGTAAAAGGGCCTTTAAACTGGTGACAACTAGTGGAGAGTTTACTTTAGCACTCTGAATCTCATTTGACATTTCATTTTCCTCTGTAAATACACTGGAGAAGAAAACTGTTTAACAGATTTGCTCTCTCCTCATCATCCTCTACATTTTCTCCTTGCATTGTGAATGTTTTCTCAATGTGCTCAATTAAGACTTGAACAATGCAACTGTTTGTGCTGTTAGATTATATAGATCGTATTTGTCTATAACTGTGACTTGGATAACAATCAGACCACATTTTATTAGTAATCAATGCAGACATCCAGGTAATTCCAAGGGTTCACTTACTTTTTCCTGCAACTGTATCAGTTTGCATTAAAGTATAATGATCAGTTTTTGGGCACTAGAAAAGTGTGAGTTGATTTCATAATAAAGTATGGATAAAACAAATTTGTGTGAATTTAAAAGCATACAGAAGTCCTCTGATTAATGCCCTTTACATCTGCTCATAATCACTAACGTCTACTCCATCTGAAAGACAAGATCCTCTCTGTTACATTTCAGCAAATTGGTCACGCTGTGTTCTGCTGTAATAATATGGATTGATAGATAAATAGCTAGTGTGATTTTGGGCGCCTCCTTAGCTCTAACCTTGACATCAATGAGATGTTCCTTCTCTGGCATTGTTGTTGATGTCCATCTATGCAGCCAGACTAATGATTGGTTTATATAATTGTAATGTCTGTCTTCACTCCCGTCTGTTGTAGAACATGTTACATTTGTCTCATGACTTTGTTTTTATGTATGATAGTAGTTATTCTATTTTCTCTTGTCAGCATAGACAGATGTATATTTTCAAAGACAGTTTTTGTTTGTTTGTAGAGATGAGCGAGCACCAAAATGCTCGGGTGCTCGTTACTCGGGACGAAATTATCGCGATGCTCGAGGGTTCGTTTCGAGTAACGAACCCCATTGAAGTCAATGGGCGACCCGAGCATTTTTGTATGGGACCTATGCTCGGCTAAGGTTTTCATTTGTGAAAATCTGGGCAATTCAAGAAAGTGATGGGAACGAAACAGCAACGGATAGGGCAGGCGAGGGGCTACATGTTGGGCTGCATCTCAAGTTCCCAGGTCCCACTATTAAGCCACAATAGCGGCAAGAGTGGGCCCCCCCCTCCCAACAACTTTTACTTCTGAAAAGCCCTCATTAGCAATGCATACCTTAGCTAAGCACCACACTACCTCCAGCAAAGCACAATCACTGCCTGCATGACACTCCAGCTGTGGCAGAAGTCCGCGCCATTCTCCATATCTTTTCAATGTGGCTAGCGCTGCTGCCGCTGGCCCCATTGAAAAGACTGTTGCAGCGATATCCCAGCGATTTTGGGATACCTGCCTGCGTTTTTCTCGCACTGCGATGCGAGACTTTAACTTTAGAATCGCATCGCAGTGGAGAAAAAAACGCCAGTGGGTGGGAGCCCTTACTTTTTTTAAAGGTAGCCATTTATCTTATAAAGGAATTGCTGAGCATTATTTTTCTGATGGGATTATCTCTACTTAGAAAATGGATCAGTCTGGGGACTCCAGTTATCTCTAAATTGATGAATTTTTTGAGACACATTTTTAATTGTTAGCCCTTGAAATATGCTCTAATTCAAAGGTCTTGTTTTATTGGTCTAAATAGTTTCCCCCCTTCTTTTTGGGCTTTGGGTCTTGGTTATTGGTAGTTATATTTGATTTGTGTGCAATCCATTCTTTTTGCCTTCGTAAGACAGTTTAGAGTGGACTGATTCATGTACGTTTTAAAATGTCTTTAATAAAGCAATATAATGCAGAGAAATTTAGGTTGATCATACAGACATAATTCTCCTATATACTTCATTTAGGCTTCCATTTTTTAATAAGTAAATCTTTTTTAGCATTGAAGTAAACCTTTTTTTATAGGTTTTCAGTTCCCTAAATGCACCCAGCAATGGAAACATTCATCTCGTCATTCTTGTTGAGATTGCTAAATGTTGCACTTATTTATATACATAGCTCTAAACATGTCCCTGGTTGTTTCCATGCTAACCAGATGAAAAAACTTATTAAAAGGCTAGACAAGTAAAATGTACAATATCACTCACTCTGCTACTCTGAATTACACAGAATGCAACTATGGAAGAGAGTCATTCAATTTTAAAGTGACAGCCCAGTTAAACAAGTACCAAACATATAATGACAGGGCTGTATAGTAACTGTATAGTTGCTCCTGGAATTTTTAACTAGGATCACACTAGCTTGTAAAAAAGCAGTTGCAGGTGATTTTAGGCTACTGTTTCGCTTTATGGAGAAGTGGTGAGACACTCCCCTTTGTCTGCGTCGGAGCCTAATTACAAATATCAGCCCAGTCTTTACCGTGGAGTATGAGGGTTCAGGTCGGTGATATCACAAGACCCATCACGGGTTTTAGTAACACCACATTTATGCCACACCAAGTGGTTATGTAGGTTACTTGCAGCTCTGATAATAACTGCTTTGCTACAACATAGAGATCATAAGTAGAGATGAGCGAACGTACTCGTCCGAGCTTGATACTCGTTCGAGTATTAGCGTGTTTGAGATGCTCGTTACTCGTGACGAGTACCACACGATGTTCGAGTTACCTTCACTTTCATCTCTGAGACGTTAGCGCGCTTTTCTGGCCAATAGAAAGACAGGGAAGGCATTACAACTTCCCCCTGCGACGTTCAAGCCCTATACCACCTCCCTGCAGTGAGTGGCTGGCGAGATCAGGTGTCACCCGAGTATATAAATCGCCCCCTCCCGCGGCTCGCCACAGATGCATTCTGACATAGTTCAGGGAAAGTGCTGTCTTGCTGGAGTTGCTATAGGGAGAGTGTTAGGAGTTATTTTAGGCTTCAAGAACCCCAACGGTCCTTCTTAGGGCCACATCTGACTGTGTGCAGTACTGTTGAGGCTGCTTTTTGCAGTGTTGCACTTTTTTTTTTTTTTTGTATATCGGCCGTGCAGAGCATTGCGTCCTCAGTCTGCAGTAATTTTACATAGGCCAGGGCCAGTAGTGGTGAGGCAGGGACAGTGAAAGAGATATACTGTCTATATAGGCAGTGGGCTTTTGCAAAAAAATTTGGGAAAAAACATTCTATTTGGGCTGCCTGTGACCGTCCTGAGTGTACTGCGTCTCTGCTGGGGGTAGTAGTCCTAATTAATACGCAGCCAGCTAAGTGTTACAGCAGGCTTGCGCAAAATTCTTTCCTGGCTCTGCGTTGGCTGTTACATCACCGCTGTCATCCTGTCCAGAAGGAAACAGTCTGCAGTAATTTTACATAGGCCAGGGCCAGTAGTGGTGAGGCAGGGACAGTGAAAGAGATATACTGTCTATATAGGCAGTGGGCTTTTGCAAAAAAATTTGGGAAAAAACATTCTATTTGGGCTGCCTGTGACCGTCCTGAGTGTACTGCGTCTCTGCTGGGGGTAGTAGTCCTAATTAATACGCAGCCAGCTAAGTGTTACAGCAGGCTTGCGCAAAATTCTTTCCTGGCTCTGCGTTGGCCGTTACATCACCGCTGTCATCCTGTCCAGAGGGAAACAGTCTGCGTCTCAGTCTGCAGTAATTTTACATAGTATAGGGCCAGTAGTGCTGAGGCAGGGACAGTGAAAAAGGTGAAAGACGTATACTGTCTATATAGGCAGTGGGCTTTTCCCCAAAAATTTGGGACAAAAAAATATATTTGGGCTGCCTGTGACCGTCCTGACTGTACTGCGTCTCTGCTGGGGGTAGTAGTCCTAATTAATACGCAGCCAGCTAAGTGTTACAGCAGGCTTGCGCAAAATTCTTTCCTGGCTCTACTGTGCGTTCCGTAAGCGAAGTCAGCCTCCAACCACAGGCCAATAAGCGGCACATTTAATTACAGTGTTCTGTTTCTGCACTACTGGTAATACACCATGCTGAGGGGTAGGAGTAGGCCTAGAGGACGTGGACGCGGGCGAGGATGGGGAGGCCCAAGTCAGGGTGTGGGCACAGGACGAGCTTCTGATCCAGGTGTATCGCAGCCGACTGCTGCGGGATTAGGAGAGAGGCACGTTTCTGGCGTCCCCAGATTAATCTCACAATTAATGGGTCCACGCGATAGACCTTTATTAGAAAATGAGCAGTGTGAGCAGGTCCTGTCGTGGATGGCAGAAAGTGCATCCAGCAATCTATCGACCACCCAGAGTTCTGCGCCGTCCACTGCTGCAACTCTAAATCCTCTGGCTGCTGCTCCTCCTTCCTCCCAGCCTCCTCACTCCATTACAATGACACATTCTGAGGAGCAGGCAGACTCCCAGGAACTGTTCTCGGGTCCCTGCCCAGAATGGGCAGCAATGGTTCCGAATCCTCTCCCACTGGAGGAATTTGTCGTGACCGATGCCCAACCTTTGGAAAGTTCCCGGGGTCCGGGGGATGAGGCTGGGGACTTCCGGCAACTGTCTCAAGAGCTTTCAGTGGGTGAGGAGGACGATGACGATGAGACACAGTTGTCTATCACTCAGGTAGTAGTAATTGGAGTAAGTCCGAGGGAGGAGCGCACAGAGGATTCGGAGGAAGAGCAGCAGGACGATGAGGTGACTGACCCCACCTGGTTTGCTAAGCCTACTGAGGACAGGTCTTCAGAGGGGGAGGCAAGTGCAGCAGCAGGGCAGGTTGGAAGAGCCAGTGCGGTGGCCAGGGGTAGAGGCAGGGCCAGACCAAATAATCCACCAACTGTTTCCCAAAGCGCCCCCTCGCGCCATGCCACCCTGCAGAGGCCGAGGTGCTCAAAGGTCTGGCAGTTTTTCACTGAGAGTGCAGACGACCGACGAACAGTGGTGTGCAACCTTTGTCGCGCCAAGATCAGCCGGGGAGCCACCACCACCAGCCTCACCACCACCAGCATGCGCAGACATATGATGGCCAAGCACCCCACAAGGTGGGACGAAGGCCGTTCACCGCCTCCGGTTTGCACCACTGCCTCTCACCCTGTGCCCCAACCTGCCACTGAGATCCAACCCCCCTCTCAGGACACAGGCACTACCGTCTCCTGGCCTGCACCGACACCCTCACCTCCGCTGTCCTCGGCCCCATCCACCAATGTCTCTCAGCGCAGCGTCCAGCCGTCGCTAGCGCAAGTGTTTGAGCGCAAGCGCAAGTACGCCGCCACGCACCCGCACGCTCAAGCGTTAAACGTGCACATAGCCAAATTTATCAGCCTGGAGATGCTGCCGTATAGGGTTGTGGAAACGGAGGCTTTCAAAAGCATGATGGCGGCGGCGGCCCCGCGCTACTTGGTTCCCAGTCGCCACTACTTTTCCCGATGTGCCGTCCCAGCCCTGCACGACCACGTCTCCCGCAACATTGTACGCGCCCTCACCAACGTGTTTACTGCCAAGGTCCACTTAACAACGGACACGTGGACAAGCACAGGCGGGCAGGGCCACTATATCTCCCTGACGGCACATTGGGTGAATTTAGTGGAGGCTGGGACAGAGTCAGAGCCTGGGACCGCTCACGTCCTACCCACCCCCAGAATTGCGGGCCCCAGCTCGGTGGTGGTATCTGCGGCGGTGTATGCTTCCTCCACTAAACCACCTTTCTCCTCCTCCTCCTACGCAACCTCTGTCTCGCAATCAAGATGTGTCAGCAGCAGCACGTCGCCAGCAGTCGGTGTCGCACGGCAGCACAGCGGTGGGCAAGCGTCAGCAGGCCGTGCTGAAACTACTCAGTTTAGGAGAGAAGAGGCACACGGCCCACGAACTGCTGCAGGGTCTGACAGAGCAGACCGCTCGCTGGCTTGCACCGCTGAGCCTCCAACCGGGCATGGTCGTGTGTGACAACGGCCGTAACCTGGTGGCGGCTCGGCAGCCTCACACACGTGCCATGCCTGGCCCACGTCTTTAATTTGGTGGTTCAGCGCTTTCTGAAAAGCTACCCACGCTTGTCAGACCTGCTTGGAAAGGTGCGCCGGCTCTGCGCACATTTCCGCAAGTCCCACACGGACGCTGCCACCTGCGCACCCTGCAACATCGGTTTAATCTGCCATTGCACCGACTGCTGTGCGACGTGCCCACACGGTGGAACTCTACGCTCCACATGTTGGCCAGGCTCTATGAGCAGCGTAGAGCTATAGTGGAATACCAACTCCAACATGGGCAGCGCAGTGGGAGTCAGCCTCCTCAATTTTTTTACAGAGGAGTGGGCCTGGTTGGCAGACATCTGCCAGGTCATTGGAAACTTTGAGGAGTCTACCCAGACGGTGAGCGGCGATGCTGCAATCATTAGCATCACCATTCCTCTGCTATGCCTCTTGAGAAGTTCCCTGCAAAGCATAAAGGCAGACGCTTTGCGCTCGGAATCGGAGGCGGGGGAAGACAGTATGTCGCTGGATAGTCAGAGCACCCTCCTGTCTATATCTCGTTGAGGAGGAGGAGGAGGTGGAGGAACATGAGGAGGAGGGGGGAGAGACAGCTTGGCCCACTGCTGAGGGTACCCATGCTGCTTGCCTGTCATCCTTTCAGCGTGTATGGCCTGAGGAGGAGGAGGAGGATCCTGAAAGTGATCTTCCTAGTGAGGACAGCCATGTGTTGCGTACAGGTACCCTGGCACACATGGCTGACTTCATGTTAGGATGCCCTTCTCGTGACCCTCGCGTTACACGCATTCTGGCCACTATGGATTACTGGGTGTACACACTGCTCGACCCACGGTATAAGGAGAACCTTTCCACTCTCATCCCCGAAGAGGAAAGGGGTTCGAGAGTGATGCTATACCACAGGACCCTGGCGGACAAGCTGATGGTAAAATTCCCATCCGACAGCGCTAGTGGCAGAAGGTGCAGTTCCGAGGGCCAGGTAGCAGGGGAGGCGCGGAGATCAGGCAGCATGTACAGCACAGGCAGGGGAACACTCTCTAAGGCCTTTGACAGCTTTCTGGCTCCCCAGCAAGACTGTGTCACCGCTCCCCAGTCAAGGCTGAGTCGGCGGGAGCACTGTAAAAGGATGGTGAGGGAGTACGTAGCTGATCGCACGACCGTCCTCCGTGACGCCTCTGCCCCCTACAACTACTGGCTGTCGAAGCTGGACACATGGCCTGAACTCACGCTCTATGCCCTGGAGGTGTTTGCTTGTCCTGCGGCTAGCGTCTTGTCAGAGAGGGTGTTTAGTGCGGCTGGGGGAATCATCACGGATAAGAGTACCCGCCTGTCAACCGCCAGCGCCGACAGGCTTACACTCATAAAGATGAACAAAGCCTGGATTTCCCCAGATTTTTCTTCTCCACCAGCGGACAGCAGCGATACCTAAACAATACGTAGGCTGCACCCGCGGATGGAAGCATCGTTCTCTATCACCATCAAAAACGGTTACCTTTTAGCTTCATCAATCTGTGTATAATATTCATCCTCCTCCTCCTCCTCCTCCTCCTGAAACCTCACGTAATCATGCCGAACAGGCAATTTTTCTTAGGCCCACAAGGCTCAGTCATATAATTTTTGTAAACAATTTTTATACGTTTCAATGCTCATTAAAGCGTTGAAACTTTCACCTGAACCAATTTTTATTTTAACTGGGCTGCCTCCAGGCCTAGTTACAAATTAAACCACATTAACCAAAGCGATTAATGGGTTTCACCTGCCCTCTTGGTTGGGCATGGGCAATTTTTCTGAGGTACATTAGTACTGTTGGTACACCAATTTTTTGGGGCCCTCGCCTACAGTGTAATCCAATTAATTTTTTGCCCACCTGCATTAAAGCTGACGTTACATCAGCTGTGCTGGGCACTGCAATGGGATATATTTATGTACCGCCGGTGGGTTCCAGGGAGCCACTCATGCTGTGGGTCCACACGGAGTTGTAACTGCATGTGTCCACTTCTAAAGAACCCCAGTCTGACTGGGGCATGCAGTGTGGGCCGAAGCCCACCTGCATTAAACATGACATTACCTCAGCTGTGATGGGCAATGCAATGGGATATATTTATGTACAAAGGTGGGTTCCAGGGAGCCACCCATGCTGTCGGTCCACACGGAGTTGTAACTGCATGTGTCCACTTCTAAAGAACCCCAGTCGGACTGGGACATGCAGTGTGGGCCGAAGCCCACCTGCATTAAGCATGACATTACCTCAGCTGTGCTGGGCACTGCAATGGGATATAATTATGTACCGCCGGTGGCTTCCTGGGACCCACCCATGATGTCGGTCCACACAGAATTGTAACTGCATGTGTCTACTTATAAAGAACCCCAGTCTGACTGGGGCATGCAGTGTGGGCCGAAGCCCACCTGCATTTAATCTGACGTTAGCTCTGCTGTCCAGGGCACTGCAATGGGATACATTTATGTACAGCCGGTGGGTTCCAGGGAGCCACCCATGCTGTGGGTGCACACGGAATTCCCATTGCGGAGTTGTACCTGCCTGTGACTATTTATAAAAAAACGCGGTCTGACTGGGGCATGCAGACACCTTGACAGAATGAATAGTGTGTGGCACATAGGTTCCCCTTTGCTATGCCCACGTGTGCAGCTCCAGATGGAGGTGGCACAGGATTGGATTTCTCATTGCTTCTGTACAGCATTGTGGGCTATCGCCCCGCCCCTTTTAAAGAGGGTCGCTGCCTAGCCGTGCCAACCCTCTGCAGTGTATGCCTGCGGTTCCACCTCATGGCAGACGCACTTATAAATAGACATGAGGGTGGTGTGGCATGAGGGCAGCTGAAGGCTGCGCAGGGACAATTTGGTGTGCGCTGTGGACACTGGGTCGTGCAAGGGGTGTTGGGCAGCATGTAACCCAGGAGAAGTGGCAGCGGAGTGTCATGCAGGCAGTGATTGTGCTTTGTTGGAGGTAGTGTGGTGCTTAGCTAAGGTATGCATTGCTAATGAGGGCTTTTCAGAAGTAAAAATTGTTGGGAGGGGGGGGGGCACTCTTACCGCTATTGTGGCTTAATAGTGGGACCTGTGAACTTGAGATGCAGCCCAACATATAGCCCCTCGCCTGCCCTATCCGTTTCTGTGTCGTTCCCATCACTTTCTTGAATTGCCCAGATTTTCACAAATGGAAACCTTAGCGAGCATCGGCGATATACAAAAATGCTCGGGTCGCCCATTGACTTCAATAGGGTTCGTTACTCGAAACGAACCCTCGAGCATCGCGAAAATTTCGTCCCGAGTAACGAGCACCCGAGCATTTTGGTGCTCGCTCATCTCTAATCATAAGCAACATATTTTATTTGTTTTTGTTATGATACCATTGTCCTTGTCAGCAGAGCTGTGGTGGTCCATCACTTTGTAACCATATTGCATATTACATGTTTACAAGGATATATACACCATTGTACTAACTTCAACATTAACTTAAACCCTGATGAAGAGCCAAAGCCAGAAATGTCACTACACTACAACTTACTGTATATCTTTGATATACTGAATACTGATCAATAACCTTGCCTGAACTATAATCACCTACAGTTAGGGTGCTGGCCCATTTTGGATTAGATTAGCAAATCTACCTCATGTCACTCCTTTTCTGGGGAAAACCCCACATGTGACAATAAGAGAGAAAATATGCTCTCTGACTGATGAGGGGGGGGGGTGATCATATTATTAACAAAACTTAATGACAAGAGGAGATATAAATAGGAGAAGCATTGATCTCTGTTGCAGGCTGGTCTTCCCCCCTCCCCCGTCCTCTGAATATGCTGCCAGAAAACGGAAAGCTGGAAATTCAGTATTCCTGGCTAAATTCAAACAACTATAGCTCTGGCTTTGTAAAGGATACTGACATTCTTTTGATGTGATTCTAAAGCCAAGAATCTTAGCTTTAAAATGCTGAACAAACCAGAGCTACAGATGTTTAACGTAGAACAAGATTTGTTTTTCCTCAGAACAAACAGAGCTCATCCAAAACTGCTGGGGGAGGGGGGAAACAAATGAGTCCATACCTATCAGACTAACCAATAGGTCCTCTAAAGTACAAGGCCCAAAAGAAGCTATTACAGTTGCTATACTGGTAAGTAGGCAAAGTAACTGTGCCTGGTACTGTAGCTTATTTCCATTCACTTGAATGAAATTCAGCTGCAGTATCAGGCAAAGCTATCCTAATATGCAAATCAGCAGGGGCCAGTGGAGCAGACTATCAAATTATGATGGCCTATCCTAAGTCACAGAAAACCCATTGTAATGCGTGTTTCTTTTGTTATTAAGTAGAGATGGGCGAACGTACTCGTCCGAGCTTGATATTCGTGCGAATATTAGGGTGTTCGGGATGCTCGTTACTCGTAACGAGTACCACGCGGTGTTCCGGTTACTTTCAGTTTCCTCTCTGAGACGTTAGCGCGCTTTTCTGGCCAATTGAAAGACAGGGAAGGCATTACAACTTCCCCCTGTGACGTTCAAGCCCTATACCACCCCCCTGCTGTGAGTGGCTGGGGCGATCAGATGTCACCCGAGTATAAAAGTCGGCCCCTCCTGCGGCTCGCCACACATGCCTTGTGAGTTAGCTGAGGGAAAGTACTATCGTGCTGGTGCTGCTGTAGGGAGAGCGTTAGGAGTCAGTGTAGGCTTCAAGAACCCCAAAGGTCCTTCTTAGGGCCACATCTACCTGTGTGCAGGCTGCTGCTAGCAGTGTTTTTTTTTTTTTTTCTCAAAATCGGCAGTGCAGAGCATTGCACCCGGTATTAGGGACAGAAGTGGTGCATAGGCAGGGAGAGTGTTAGGAGTGAGTGTAGGCTTCAAGAACCTCAACGGTCCTTTCTAGGGCCAAATTTAAGCGTGTGCAGTACTGTGCTGGCTGCTGTTAGCAGTGTTGCATATTTTTTTTTTTCTAAAAATCGTCTGTGCAGAGCATTGCACCCTCCATTGATACTACAGGGACAGAATTGTGAAGGCAGGGCCACAACACAGTTATTGTTCATTGAATATACGCAGTGGGTCCTTCCCTTTGCAAAAAAGGAAAAGAAATTATATTTGGCCTGCCTGTGTCAGTCCTAAGGTCTCCGTGTACGTGTGTGCTGCGTGGACAACGTACAAAAATCAGACGCAACCAGCTACGGTTTACTGCAGGCTTGCGCCATTGTCTTTCCTGACTGGCAAATACCTGCTCTGCTAGAGTTAATAACTCTGCTACACTAAAGTTGTGTGTCACTTTTTCAGGGCCACACTACAGTTCTAAAAGTTATTGTTCATTGAATATACGCAGTGGGTCCTTCCCTTTGCAAAAAAGGAAAAGAAATTGTATTTGGCCTGCCTGTGTCAGTCCTAAGGTCTCCGTGTACGTGTGTGCTGCGTGGACAACGTACAAAAATCAGACGCAACCAGCTACGGTTTACTGCAGGCTTGCGCCATTGTCTTTCCTGACTGGCAAATACCTGCTCTGCTAGAGTTAATAACTCTGCTACACTAAAGTTGTGTGTCACTTTTTCAGGGCCACACTACAGTTCTAAAAGTTATTGTTCATTGAATATACGCAGTGGGTCCTTCCCTTTGCAAAAAAGGAAAAGAAATTATATTTGGCCTGCCTGTGTCAGTCCTAAGGTCTCCGTGTACGTGTGTGCTGCGTGGAGAACGTACAAAAATCAAATGCAACCAGCTACGGTTTACTGCAGGCTTGCGCCATTGTCTTTCCTGACTGGCAAATACCTGCTCTGCCAGAGTTAATAACTCTGCTACACTAAAGTTGTGTGACACTTTTTCAGGGCCACACCACAGTTATTAAACGTATTGTTCATTGAATATCCGCAGTGGGGCCCTCCCTTTGCAAAAAAGCGAATTCAATTAATTATATTTGGCCTGCCTGTGTCAGTCCTAAGGGCTCCGTGTACGTGTGTGCTGCGTGGAGAACGTACAAAAATCAAACGCAACCAGCTACGGTTTACTGCAGGCTTGCGTCATTGTCTTTCCTGACTGGCAAATACCTGCTCTGCCAGAGTTAATAACTCTGCTACACTAAAGTTGTGTGACACTTTTTCAGGGCCACACCACAGTTATTAAACGTATTGCTCATTGAATATCCGCAGTGGGGCCCTCCCTTTGCAAAAAAGCGAATTCAATTAATTATATTTGGCCTGCCTGTGTCAGTCCTAAGGTCTCCGTGTACGTGTGTGCTGCGTGGAGAACGTACAAAAATCAAACGCAACCAGCTACGGTTGAGTGCAGCCTTGCGCCAATTTCTTTCCTGCCTGGGAAATCAAATCACTGGTAATACAGCATGCTGAGGGGTAGGGGTAGGCCTAGAGGATGTGGACGCGGCCGAGGACGCGGAGGGCCAAGTGAGGGTGTGGGCACAGGCCGAGCCAGTGCGGTGGCCAGGGGTAGAGGCAGGGCCAGACCGAATAATCCACCAACTGTTTCCCAAAGCGCCCCCTCGCGCCATGCCACCCTGCACAGGTCAAGGTGCTCTACGGTGTGGCAGTTTTTCACAGAGACGCCTGACGACCGACGAACAGTGGTGTGCAACCTTTGTCGCGCCAAGATCAGCTGGGGAGGCACCACCAACAGCATGCGCAGGCATATGATGGCCAAGCACCCCACAAGGTGGGACGATGCCCGTTCACCGCCTCCGGTTTGCACCACTGCCTCTCCCCCTGTGCCCCAACCTGCCACTGAGATCCAACCCCCCTCTGAGGACACAGGCACTACCGTCTCCTGGCCTGCACCCACACCATCACCTCCGCTGTCCTTGGCCCCATCCAGCAATGGCTCTCAGCGCAACGTCCAGACGTCGCTAGTGCCACAGTTTGAGCGCAAGCGCAAGTACAACGCCACGCACCCGCACACTCAAGCGTTAAACGTGCACATTGCAAAATTGATCAGCCTACAGATGCTGCCGTATAGGCTTGTGGAAACGGAGGCTTTCAAAAGCATGATGGCGGCGGCTGCCCCGTGCTACTCGGTTCCCAGTCGACACTACTTTTCCCGATGTGCCGTCCCAGCCCTGCACGACCACGTCTCCCGCAACATTGTACGCGCCCTCACCAACGCGGTTACTGCCAAGGTCCACTTAACAACGGACACGTGGACAAGCACAGGCGGGCAGTGCCACTATATCTCCCTGACGGCACATTGGGTGAATTTAGTGGAGGCTGGGACAGAGTCAGAGCCTGGGACCGCTCACGTCCTACCCACCCCCAGAATTGCGGGCCACAACTCGGTGGTGGTATCTGCGATGGTGTATGCTTCCTCCACTAAAGCACCTTCCTCCTCCTCCTCCTCCAACGCAACCTCTGTCTCGCAATCAAGATGTGTCAGCAGTACGTCGCCAGCAGTCGGTGTCACGCGGCGTGGCAGCTCAGCGGTGGGCAAGCGTCAGCAGGCCGTGCTGAAACTACTCAGCTTAGGAGATAGGAGGCACACGGCCCACAAACTGCTGCAGGGTCTGACAGAGCAGACCGACCGTTGGCTTGCGCCGCTGAGCCTCCAACCGGGCATGGTCATGTGTGACAACGGCCGTAAGCTGGTGGCGGCTCTGCAGCTCGGCAGCCTCACGCACGTGCCATGCCTGGCCCATGTCTTTAATTTGGTGGTTCAGCGCTTTCTGAAAAGCTATCCCTACTTGTCATACCTGCTCGGAAAGGTGCGCCAGCTCTGCGCACATTTCCGCAAATCCCACACGCACGCTGCCACCCTGCGGACACTGCAACATAGGTTTAATCTGCCAGTGCACCGACTGCTGTGCGATGTGCCCACACAGTGGAACTCTACGCTCCACATGTTGGCCAGACTCTATGAGCAGCGTAGAGCTATAGTGGAACACCAACTTCAACTTGCGCGGCGCAGTGGGAGTCAGCCTCCTCAATTATTTACAGAAGAGTGGCCCTGGTTGGCAGCCATCTGTCAGGTCCTTGGAACATTTGAGGAGTCTACCCAGATGGTGAGCGGCGATGCTGCAATCATTAGCGTCACCATTCCTCTGCTATGCATCTTGAGAAGTTCCCTGCAAAGCATAAAGGCAGACGCTTTGCGCTCGGAAACAGAGCCGGGGGAAGACAGTATGTCGCTGGATAGTCAGAGCACCCGCCTGTCTATATCTCAGCGCGTTGAGGAGGAGGAGGAGGAGCATGAGGAGGATGAGGAGGAGGGGGAAGAGACAGCTTGGCCCACTGCTGAGGGTACAGATGCTGCTGGGCTGTCATCCTTTCAGCGTGTATGGCCTGAGGAGGAGGAAGAGGAGGAGGAGGAGGATCCTGAAAGTGATCTTCCTAGTGAGGACAGCCATGTGTTGCGTACAGGTACTCTGGCACACATGGCGGACTTCATGTTAGGATGCCTTTCTCGTGACCCTCGCGTTACACGCATTCTGGCCACTACAGATTACTGGGTGTACACATTGCTCGACCCACGGTATAAGGAGAACTTTTCCACTCTGATTCCCGAAGAGGAAAGGGGTTCGAGAGTGATGCTATACCACAGGGCGCTGGTGGACAAACTGATGGTAAACTTCCCATCCGACAGCGCTAGTGGCAGAAGGCGCAGTTCCGAGGGCCAGGTAGCAGGGGAGGCGCAGAGATCAGGCAGCATGTACAGCGCAGGCAGGGGAACATTCTCCAAGGCCTTTGCCAGCATTATGGCTCCCCAGCAAGACTGTGTCACCGCTCCCCAGTCAAGGCTGAGTCGGCGGGAGCACTGTAAAAGGATGGTGAGGGAGTACGTAGCCGATCGCACGACCGTCCTCCGTGACGCCTCTGCCCCCTACAACTACTGGCTGTCGAAGCTGGACACGTGGCCTGAACTCGCGCTGTATGCCCTGGAGGTGCTTGCTTGTCCTGCGGCTAGCGTCTTGTCAGAGAGTGTGTTTAGTGTGGCTGGGGGAATCATCACGGATAAGCGTACCCACCTGTCAACCGACAGTGCCGACAGGCTTACACTCATCAAGATGAACAAAGCCTGGATTTCCCCAGACTTCTCTTCTCCACCAGCGGACAGCAGCGATACGTAAGCAATACGTAGGCTGCACCCGCGGATGGAAGCTACGTTCTCTCTCACCATCCAAAACGGGGACATTTCTGCTTCATCAATCTGTGTCTAATATTCCTCCTCCTCCTCCTGCTCCTCCTCCTGAAACCTCACGTAATCACGCTGAACGGGCAATTTTTCTTAGGGCCACAAGGCTCACTCATATAATTTTTCTAAACAATTTTAATATGTTTCAATGCTCTTAAAAGCGTTGAAACTTTAACTTGAACCAATTTTTCGTTAAACTGGGCTGCCTCCAGGCCTAGTTACCACTTAAGCCACATTAACCAAAGCGATTAATGGGTTTCACCTGCCCTCTTGGTTGGCCATGGCCAATTTTTTGGATGTACATTAGTACTGTTGATACAGCAATTTTTGTGGGCCCTCGCCTACAGTGTAATCAAATGAATTTTTAGCCCACCTGCATTACAGCTGATGTTACATCCGCTGTGTTGGGCAATGCAATGGGATATTTTTGTGTACCGCCGGTGGGTTCCAGGGAGCCACCCATGCTGTAGGTGCACACGGAGTTTAACCTACATCTGTCCACTTGTAAAGAACCCCAGTCTGACTGGGGCATGCAGTGTGGGCCGAAGCCCACCTGTATTAAGCACGACATTACTACCTCAGCTGTGTTGGGCAATGCAATGGGATATTTCTATGTACCGCCAGTGGCTTCCTGGCACCCACCCATGCTGTGGGTCCACGGGGAATTATAAATGCATCTGTTTCCACTTGTAAAGAACCCCAATCTGACTGGGGCATGCAGTGTGGGCCGAAGCCCACCTGTATTAAGCACGACATTACTACCTCAGCTGTGTTGGGCAATGCAATGGGATTATTCTATGTACCGCCGGTGGCTTCCTGGCACCCACCCATGCTGTGGGTCCACAGGGAATTATAAATGCATCTGTTTCCACTTGTAAAGAACCCCAGTCTGACTGGGGCATGCAGTGTGGGCCGAAGCCCACCTGCATTAAACATGACATTACTACCTCAGCTGTGATGGGCACTGCAATGGGATATTTTTATGTACCGCCGGTGGGTTCCAGGGAGCCACCCATGCTGTAGGTGCACACGGAGTTTAACCTACATCTGTCCACTTGTAAAGAACCCCAGTCTGACTGGGGCATGCAGTGTGGGCCGAAGCCCACCTGTATTAAGCACGACATTACTACTTCAGCTGTGTTGGGCAATGCAATGGGATATTTCTATGTACCGCCGGTGGCTTCCTGGCACCCACCCATGCTGTGGGTCCACAGGGAATTATAAATGCATCTGTTTCCACTTGTAAAGAACCCCAGTCTGACTGGGGCATGCAGTGTGGGCCGAAGCCCACCTGCATTAAACATGACATTACTACCTCAGCTGTGATGAGCACTTCAATGGGATATTTTTATGTACCGCCGGTGGGTTCCAGGGAGCCACCCATGCTGTAGGTGCACACGGAGTTTAACCTACATCTGTCCACTTGTAAAGAACCCCAGTCTGACTGGGGCATGCAGTGTGGGCCGAAGCCCACCTGTATTAAGCACGACATTACTACCTCAGCTGTGTTGGGCAATGCAATGGGATATTTCTATGTACCGCCGGTGGCTTCCTGGCACCCACCCATGCTGTGGGTCCACAGGGAATTATAAATGCATCTGTTTCCACTTGTAAAGAACCCCAGTCTGACTGGGGCATGCAGTGTGGGCCGAAGCCCACCTGCATTAAACATGACATTACTACCTCAGCTGTGATGGGCAATGCAATGGGATATTTTTATGTTCCGCCGGTGGGTTCCAGGGAGCCACCCATGCTGTCGGTCCACAGGGACTTCACAATAGGGAGTTGTACCTGCCTGTGTCTATGAATTAAAAACCGCGGTCCGACTGGGGCATGCAGACACCTTGACAGAATGAATAGTGTGTGGCACATAGGTTCCCCATTGCTATGCCCATGTGTGCAGCTCCTGATGGCGGTGGCACAGGATTCTATTTCTCATTGCTTCTGTACAGCATTGTGGGCTATCGCCCCGCCCCTTTTAAAGAGGGTCGCTGCCTAGCCGTGCCAACCCTCTGCAGTGTGTGCCTGCAGTTCCTCCTCATGGCAGACGCACTTCTAAATAGACATGAGTGTGGCGTGGCATGAGGGCAGCTGAAGGCTGCGCAGGGACACTTTGGTGTGCGCTGTGGGGGGGAGGGGGGGCGGTTGGGCAGCATGTAAGCCAGGAGAAGTGTCAGTGGAGTGTCATGCAGGCAGTGATTGTGCTTTGTTGGAGGTAGTGTGGTGCTTAGCTAAGGTATGCATTGCTAATGAGGGCTTTTCAGAAGTAAAAGTTTTTGGGAGGGGGGGGGCCCCACTCTTGCCGCTATTGTGGCTTAATAGTGGGACCTGTGAACTTGAGATGCAGCCCAACATGTAGCCCCTCGCCTGCCCTATCCATTGCTGTGTCGTTCCCATCACTTTCTTGAATTGCCCAGATTTTCACACATGAAAACCTTAGCGAGCATCGGCGAAATACAAAAATGCTCGGGTCGCCCATTGACTTCAATGGGGTTCGTTACTCGAAACGAACCCTCGAGCATCGCGGTAATTTCGTTCCGAGTAACGAGCACCCGAGCATTTTGGTGCTCGCTCATCTCTATTATTAAGCATTATCTTTTTTTTTAATATCTGTATATATATTGTAGTGTGGAAATATGAGAAATGGCTGTATATAATGTACACAACTTTGTGTGTATAAAAACTAGTACAGTAATTGACTGCCTTGGATTAACAGACCTAAGATGCACATAACCACTGACGAGCTTAGAGTCATTTGCAATTTCAGCAACTTTGGTAATAGCACTAAGGGACAAGAATCTTTCTCTCTGCAAGATCCTTGGAGTAGACTGTCAGAGGATGCTGAACATGATTCTCTTCACAGCCTGAGGACAGGCAGAGAGTGAGGGCTGATTGTATCATGTAACAAAATAACCTTACATAATGAAGAACTGAAGTACTTGAGAAATCTAAGTGGACGTCCCTTCAGTGATCCTAGCTTTGTTGCCAAGAGGGACTGAAGAGAACATGAGGTAACTGTATGAAATAATCAGAATAATGTAAAGAAATGTATTACTTAGTCCACTCAAATACTGCAGGAATAGTCAATAAAACTGGACATCCCACCAGAGGAGAACAAAACCATAGCACTGCACCTTAAACATCATTCCACAACACAATTATATATATATATATATATATATATATATATATATATATATACATATTTTACAAATGAAGAAACCACGCAGCCCAAAAGATTTAAAGTGGAACTATCATCACAGACAAGATCACACTTTTAACACTTCTGTATGTCTATATTTTCTGTGAAACTCTTCTTGGTATAATGTCAGAGCTATGTGTTCTCTGACCACAAATGCTTCCCTCCTCCCTCTCACAGCAGTCACACACAGACACAAGCTATCACAGGATCTGCACAAATTGGTGAATGGGAGTCTACCATTTCTTGCCTGCTGCATCTTCCATACACTTCAGTAAGAACAAAGCCCCATGCAAAGATAGCCATGTTTCTATTGAAGTGTATGCAGAATGCAGAGGAAATAAATTTGTGAACAGGAATCTGGTAATATTTTCTGTACAGTGGGCCCCCAGAATGAATTTTATTGGTAGACCCTAGGCATCCCAGTTTGACACTAAGCATGTGCAATCCCACTTTATTCTACATTCTCAATAAGGAAACATAAAAGCCTTTCTGAAGACCAGAAAAATGCACTAGATAAAACTCAGGTCATAGATGGATGAAAAGTGGTGTTTTGTACTCTTGTGACTTTGTTTCAGGAATTAATAAGCTTTTATATGAATATGGCCACTTTCACATCTGCGCTGGAACATCTGTTCGGAGGTTCTGTAGCAGATCTGGCATAAAATATCAGAAGAAAAAGCGCTGTGTGCAGGGCTTTTTTGTCCGGTAAAATGCCGGATAGCGGAGCGGAAACCAAACAGACCCCATTATAGTCAATGGGGTGGGTTTGGTACTCTTCAGTTCAGTCATAAGACGGATCAGTTCGTCCAAGCGATTCGCCTTTATTGCTCTCATAATGAAGAAGGAAAATGCCCCCCCCCCCCAAGTGCAGATGTGAAAGCAACCTATAATACAAATAACAGTAGTTCAATATTCTGCTTGGAGTCGTTTTCTGGTGTATGAGCTGTATACATTGACATGCCACACGTATTGTCACTTAAACCACTCATGTAGATAGAAGAATATTTTAACTCTGTAAATGCATCAAAGGACCTTTATTGTTCTATAGACAAAGAACCACTGAACAGTAATATGCTGGTATTCGTAACATAAGAAATGAGTTCATTAGTTGCAATAGACTGCATGTTAGGTTGCTCCACTTCTGTAGTGTAGATGCAATAAAAATATATGAAGCAAAAAGGCAAGTAAAATTAAATGACTAAAGAAATGATCAGAGCTCTTATGATGCTAATTAAATGTTACACATATTAATTAAGGGAACTCTCACCTGGAGCAACTTTGCGAAATCTTTTATAGAATTGCATACTGTAAATATTGTATATAGCAATTCCCTATTCAATTTGAATATATACACTTAGGTTTGTCAAATGCAGAGATTTGGGGAATTATAGGTGCCTATATCAGTAACTGCAAGCTGTTTACATCAGCCTGTAGTTTGAATACCAGTACTATAGAATATACACAAAAATACACAAAAAATGTGTGATTGTAATGTTCATATAAGTGATTACAATATCAGAGCAAAAGGCTAATTTATTGTGGAAAACTGAACTCTTGAAGGGAGGCTCTAGTACCCTGTTGTACCACCTCTAGCTTGGGCACAAGATGTGATAGGGGTGGGTATAGAGGCTCTAGTACCCTGTTGGGCCGCCCTTTAGCTTGGTTGCAAAATGTGATATGGGAAGGTATGAAGGCTCTAGTACCCTGTTGGGACACCTCTAGCTTGGGCACAAGATGTGATAAGGGTGGGTATGGAGGCTCTAGTACCCTATTGGATGCAAGATGTGACAAGGACAACAAAACAGTTGGGGCTGCTCGTGCATGTCAGACTATCAGAAGGTCCTCTCTACTGGTCTGTTGAGGGCGTTCTGTGCGTTATTGCCTTGTGTGCGTGCCCTTGCGCATAAACTGGTCCCTCCTAACAGTCTGATCAGAACAGCCCAGATGATGGGCAATTAATTGATAAGACCATTGAGCTTATATCATTCCAATAATGCACTCCTTGTCAAATGCTATTAACTGGGCAAAATCTCTTTGATTGCATCATAGAGCTGTCTAGTGGTCAACAAGCTCTACACAAGCAGAAAAAGAGGTCACTACACACAAGTAGCATCTGAGAGCCTTTTTACAGGCCAAAGGTGGAACTTTTAGGGCCTCAGGTGGCCTGACTGTTCATCTAATCACAGCACAACTCTAATCATTTGTATATCTGCCTGATGTGTAATGGCATGCCAAGTTTTGCTGCAAAATGACAATCCCTAGGTACTTGACTATTTTGATAATGAGTGAATAAACATAAGCAAGAAGTTTACTGACAAATCAGCTAGGCAGAAGATTACATTTTAAAATCCCATTTGCATTTACATGTTTTTAGTGAACTAATAAGCATTAGATGGTATAAACACATGTGAAATGACATTTGTGTCTCCATAGTAAACAAAGCCTATAGTATGTGGCTTGTTAGAAGGGAACGTGACTGCCCTGGATCAAAACATTTATGTATAATTTATGGCAGAAACAGGTGTAAATTATACCAGGAATGTATGATCTGGCATATATTCCTATGTAGGTGTATGTAGCAGCTGAGATGCGCATAATATATATAGAGGTGTGTGCCTCTTCATATATAAGGGTCGTGCACTGGCGGAAATAATATTTCTCCCAATCAAACTACTAATGAGCACTTGTCAGTGAGTATGTGAGTGCTTTTCATGCTTTGCCCTTGGTACACGTCATCTCTCCTCCCCCTGGTGACGCCATTGAAGGTCCTACAACAAATATAAAACACAGAGCCTGACTGACAGAAGAACAACACAGTTACGGCTCTTCGTAGGGGAGGACAAACATAGCAAAATAAGAATACATCTAAGCCTTTATTATCTCCAACACAACTCAGCGGGCCTGACACAAGACAATGACCTACCATGACCACAGAGATCCAGCGGGCTGAAAGATCTGTGGTGACGTCACTGCTGTGGGAGGAGCCATTCTGCAGTTTATGTGGGTTTTTCTCATGCTCCACCCCCTGGTGACATCATCACAGGTCCTACAGGATATATAAAACACAGAGCCTGACCGACAGAAGAACAACAAATATTAGGGCTCTTGGAAGGGAAGGGCAACAATAACAAAATGAGAATACAACTAAGCCGTTATTATCTCACACAACTTAGTGGTCCTGACAGAAGATACTGACCTACCATCACTACAGAGAGTGGGCTGAACGACCTGTGGTGACATCACTGCTGTGGGAGGAGCCAATCTGTGTTTGTCTTGTGTGGGAATCAAGATGGATATACCATGTAGTAGAGCTGTGTGTGTGATGTGTGGGGATCATACTGGATGTACCATGTATTAGAGCTGTGTGTGTGATTTGTGTGAATCAAGATGGATGTAGTAGAGCTGTGTGTGTGATGTGTGTGAATCAGGATGGATGTAGTAGAGCTGTGTATGTGATGTGTGGGGATCATAATGGATGTACCATGTAACACAGCTGTGCGGCGTAGTGGACCACCAGAAACACTGGTACTATAATTTTCTAATAATTACTAATATCTGTAAACAAGCAGATGAAGCATGGGAACAGTAGTATCTCACCCCCAGCAAACTGTGTCAACATGAAAACAATGTTGCTACACTCAATTATGCAAGATTATGAAATTAAAAATAATTACTTCTGAATTATGGTGGCATAATTTGGTGAGAATTCATGCATATTTAGATATTTTTTCATAGTTTCAAAGGCTCAAAAAAACTTTAATTACTATTAATAACACTGTTTAATATGCAGTCATTTATTGCTATGCATAGGACATAAGATATGGATCTTACTTATAGCACTTCATAAAAGATGGATTGGTGTACTTTTGTTCATCTGATCTCCAGTTTTGTAGTTTAAGTCATTTAGTCATGCATTAAGCTCCAATGCTTTACATAATAACTTTTGTTTTCATATTAGCAAACTTTCTTACCTCACCATAGGTAATAGTATTATTGTAAATCCTCATTTCTGGGTATACATTCTCCAGGTACCATTTAAAACTACGACACTGCAGTTTATGACGGAGTGCCAGTCTTTCAGAGACATCGCCAAAGTCCACCCCAGGGTTCTTTCAAAAGAAAATAAGACCAGATACTACATTGTGTTTCATAGTTCAGTGAATTGTCTTAACAACACTATGCAGAAAATTGTTGTATGCCAGTACACCATATAACTGACTGACAGGATAATCAGTCTACACAAGTTACAAAAGCATAACAGGAAAATAAAATATTGATCACTTTGTTTTATTGCATTCCTACAAGAGAAGGTTATTGTTTATTTACATCATCTGTTCAGAGTACAAATGCCATGTATCTGTTCTATGGAACATATCACACATCTACACATTCCCTGGCGGATTTCATTTCTACTGCTGCTGTAGATTGATTTGACTTTTTATGGACAATTGATGTTCCATCTACACACTTACTGTGAAATATATTTAATTCTTGAAAGATATTCACATAAGTGAAGGGTTTAGAAGCTTTTTTAATTGTTTTGGAGGTGCCCTACTGGAAGGTCTTGAGTATTCCTTTTTTTCCACACATAGGGTTTCACACATACTTCATTTTCAGACACTGGATTTAAGCAGTGATATGCCTGTAGCTATATTCACAAAGATATGTACTAAGGTATTACTACACTCTGTAATGTGTCAGCACATCCTGTTCATGCCTCTAACTTTCAAGATTCAAGATCACTTCTCTAACCATGTAAACATGGTGGGTAAATTACAAAAAGCAACCAATCTATATATGATCATAATTAGGGATGAGCGAGTATACTCACTAAGGCACTACTCGCTCGAGTAATGTGCCTTAGCTGAGTATCGCCCCGCTCGTCCCGAAAGATTCGGGTGCCGCCGCGGGGCGGGGAGCTGCGGGGGAGAGCAGGGAGGAACGGAGGGGAGATCTCTCTCTCCCTCTCTCCCGCTCGCTCTGCCCCGCTCCCTGCCACAACTCACCTGTCAGCTGCGGCGGCCCCCGAATCTTTATGGACGAGCAGAGAGATACTCGGCTAAGGCACATTACTCGAGCGAGTAGTGCCTTAGCGAGTATACTCGCTCATCCCTAATCATAATGCTGAATTTATTTTTAAAGTGTAAACAAACTTTCAGAAAACTTCTGACATCATAATGATGCAAAAGTTTTGATTGGTAGGAGGTTTAAAGGCTGCGACCTCCACCACTTGCTACAACAAAGAGGCAGAGCACTGTCCCTTCAGCTGTGATCAACGAGTAACATACAGACTAGAGATTATCCTCAGTCTGACACCAGTCTGAGGGCAAAAGAACCAGTTGGGTACAGGACTTACATGAAAGCTTCTATGCCTAAGGGCGCCTACCCACTGGCGTTTGCGATTTTCGTGCGTGAAAAACGCAGCGTTTTCCGCGGCTTTATCGCGCCTTTTCTGTTAATTTCCATTGACATTCATGGGTGCATTAAGAGAAAAATAAGGACACATATGCAACTGACAGTTCCTATGTTAAAAATTGCAACGGACCGAAAAAAAAACCGCAAGTGGACAAGAATACATTCTATCCTAATTGCTCTTCAGAAAAAACGCAAAACGCAAAGGAAAAAAAATCGCAAGTGGGTAGGCGCCCTTAGTTTTAGCAATCGGTGGGAGTCTCAGGACCTTGACCCTCATTGATCTCTACATCTGAGTTGTCACTATGACATGTGAGAAGTTTACTGAAAGTTTAGCTACCTTTTAAGCAAAGAACCTTTATTGCTGACTTTCTACTCATCCAATATACATTTTTGTATAATTGAAAATATATTTGCTAATACACCTGAATAGCCAGTTCACCCAACTTGCAGATTCCTTCCCAAATAGGTGTCTGGCAGCATGAGAACAGTGAATAATGTCGCTGTAGACGTAGCTTCATTGTATCGATAAAGGATCAAAATGATCTTAAAAAAGATCTCTATGAGTTTCAACCGAAGTCGTTACTTATAGCATTTGAATAAGTAAAGACTTCATTTTTAAATGCATAGGAGGTTTTTAGTAAGGTTACTTTGGTCCTATTAGTAAGGTTATTTTGGTCCTATTTTAATGCAGTGGTGCTGCATTACAGTTGATCCACATGGCGTGCTGGATGACTACTTATGTTTTCTATCTGGTTTACTTTTTTATATTTAGTATGTTTTATTGAAGAAGTTTACAACGTACACTTAGATGTATGCATGTTATACATTAGGCATCTTTAGCTCCACATGCTTTTTACATACAAGCAACATACTCTTACGATAGTGTTGCGACTATTTACATTCAAGCTTGTATGTTCCCTTAAAGGGGTTGTCCCGCGGCAGCAAGTGGGTCTATACACTTCTGTATGGCCATAATAATGCACTTTGTAATGTACATTGTGCATTAATTATGAGCCATACAGAAGTTATAAAAAGTTTTTCACTTACCTGCTCCGTTGCTAGCGTCCTCGTCTCCATGGTTGCCGTCTAATTTTCGCCGTCTAATGGCCAAATTAGACGCGCTTGCGCAGTCCGGGTCTTCTTATCTTCTCAATGGGGCTCCGTGTAGCTCCGTGTAGCTCCGCCCCGTCACGTGCCGATTCCAGCCAATCAGGAGGCTGGAATCGGCAATGGACCGCACAGAAGAGCTGCGGTCCACGGAGGAAGAAGATCCCGGCGGCCATCTTCAACCGGTAAGTATAGAAGTCACCGGAGCGCGGGGATTCAGGTAAGCGCTGTGCTGTTTTTTTTTTAGGTCCCTGCATCGGGGTTGTCTCGCACCGAACGGGGAGGGGGTTGAAAAAAAAAAAACCCGTTTCGGCGCGGGACAACCCCTTTAACATGGTCAAGTAGCATAAAACCTTCATTTCCTATTTTATATTAACAATTCCAATAAATTGGATGTATTAACTTTGTTTGAAAATGAAAGAAGAGAAATAAAGGAAAACACAAGGAAAACATAAGCGAATTGGAATGTGATTGGGGAAGGGGGGCACTCTTTCTCCTCGCTTTAACCCTTTATGTGTGTATCAGGTTGGGTATCTTTAATTTCCTTTGGTTTGCTTTTTTGATGTTTTTTGCCAGTTTCTTTTAAATACTTATTCTGTGCAATGTAGAACATGAAGCGTGTAATAGGCTGTTGACAGATCTTATTCTAGATTTCACTTTATTCTAACTATGTCGTGTATAAACACAAGGTTAGTCTGGCTCATTAACACATGACAGAACAAATCACCTCATTAACATTGCTGCTCATTCACATATTAAGAGCCGTATATCCTTTTTTTACTTTGATTACATAATACTTGTATGAATATTTGTGTGTTAATGATTTGGACTGCATAAGCTAAATTTTTTTAACAACTTTCTATAATCCACTGACATGCAACTTGTTGTCAATGACTCTGTAAAGCCCCATTTACACACACAGATGATCGCTCAAAATTCGTCAGAAACTGACAGCTTTGAGCGATCATTTTGCATTAGCTACTAATGGGCTAATCAGTAGGTTAGCTAACCAGCTTCATTTGCATGTATTTAGAAAATAACGGGTGGTCTGTTCTCTAAATACATCACTATTGTTCTCCAGCGGGACAGCAGCTGAAAGAATGTTATCAGCGCTGCCTGCGGAGAACTCACCATGTGGTCAGTCTTATCAGGGATGACATACAGGGATGATAATTCTGTAATCTGGAAATCAGGAGAAGAAAAACAAGCTTTGAGTCATCTGGGAGAAAATCATATTACACGTTTGCGGAAAGTAAGGAAGTCCCAACTTTTTATTACCTAAATTCTAGACAAATTATACCCACAACTGCACATTATACAAGTGCCACAAATACTGCCAGGGCCTTTATGAACAAATGAAGGAGTTGTTTGCTTTGGGCATCTGCATCTTGGCTTGTAGGTCAGCTGATTGTGGTGATCCTAATGTTTTGCATGAAGTATAATGAAGTACTGTAATAGTGTAATCCAGTGATAATTCATGTAAGGAAATGTATTCATTATTCAAAACCTTTTAAGGACAAGCAATATACAACTTACTGTCATCGGTATGTTCCATGCCATATAGACATGGGACTTGAATTCATCCATCCAGACTTCTGCCGCCCGTAGGGCATTACGCTTTGCATAGTAGTCAATGTCATTATTGTAAGGCTTCTTTGTGCGTTCAATATGGGCAACTCTGGAGCAAGGCAAAACTTCCATACTTCCTCCACACTGCCAAACCTAGAAAACAGATGTCGAGAAAATGAGAACTATAATATGTATATGTATAGATTAGAGATGAGCGAACGCGTTCGTCCGAGCTTGATATTCGTGCGAATATTAGGGTGTTCGGGATGTTCGTTATTCGTAACGAACACCATGCGGTGTTCTGGTTACTTTCACTTACTTCCCTGAGACGTTTGCGCGCTTTTCTGGCCAATTGAAAGACAGGGAAGGCATTACAACTTCCCCCTGTGACGTTCAAGCCCTATACCACCCCCCTGCTGTGAGTGGCTGGGAAGATCAGGTGTTCGCCTAATATAAAAGTCGGCCCCTCCCGCGGCTCGCCTCAGATGCCTGGTGAGTTAGATGAGGGACAGTGCTGTTTGTACCGGAGCTGCTGTAGGGAAAGAATTGGTAGTTAGTGTAGGCTTCAAGACCCCCCAAAGGTCCTTATTAGGGCCACTGATAGCTGTGTGTTGGCTGCTGTTAGCAGTGGCATTTTTTTTTTTCTCAAAATCGGCTCTGCAGAGCGTTGCACCTGGCATTAGGGACAGAAGTGCTGCATAGGCAGGGAGAGTGTTAGGAGTGAGTGTAGCCTTCAAGAACCTCAACGGTCCTTTCTAGGGCCATATTTATCCGTGTGCAGTACTGTGCTGGCTGCTGTTAGCTGTGCTGCATTTTTTTTGGGCTTCTCAAAATCGCCTCTGCAGAGCATTCCACCCTCCATTGATACTGCAGGGAAAGAATTGTATAGGCAGGGCCACAACACAGTTATTATTCATTGAATATACGCAGTGCTGCCTTTTGCTTGTAAAACAAGTGAAAATAATTCTATTTGTCCTGCCTCTGTCCGTCCTAACGCCGGTGGACACGTGTGAGCTGCGTGAACAACATTGCTAAATCATACGCACCCAGCTACGCTTTACTGCTGGCTTCGCCATTTGCTTTCCTTAATTGGGAAAAAAATACCTGCTCTGCCAGAGTTATAATAACTCTGCTACCCTCACGTTCTGTGACACATAAGCAGGGACACAGCACAGTTATTAAACTTCTCATGTTCATTGAATATACGCAGTGCTGCCTTTTGGTGGAAAAAAACTGAAAACAAATCTATTTGTCCAGCCTCTGTCCGTCCTAACGCCTGTGGACACGTGTGAGCTGCGTGAACAACATTGCTAAATCATACGCACCCAGCTACGCTTTACTGCTGGCTTCGCCATTTGCTTTCCTTAATTGGGAAAAAAATACCTGCTCTGCCACAGTTAATAACTCTGCTACCCTCACGTTCTGTGACACATAAGCAGGGACGCAGCACAGTTATTAAACTTCTCATGTTCATTGAATATACGCAGTGCTGCCTTTTGGTGGAAAAAAACTGAAAACAAATCTATTTGTCCAGCCTCTGTCCGTCCTAACGCCTGTGGACACGTGTGAGCTGCGTGAACAACATTGCTAAATCATACGCACCCAGCTACGCTTTACTGCTGGCTTCGCCATTTGCTTTCCTTAATTGGGAAAAAAAATACCTGCTCTGCCAGAGTTATAATAACTCTGCTACCCTCACGTTCTGTGACACATAAGCAGGGACACAGCACAGTTATTAAACTTCTCATGTTCATTGAATATACGCAGTGCTGCCTTTTGGTGGAAAAAAACTGAAAACAAATCTATTTGTCCAGCCTCTGTCCGTCCTAACGCCTGTGGACACGTGTGAGCTGCGTGAACAACATTGCTAAATCATACGCACCCAGCTACGCTTTACTGCTGGCTTCGCCATTTGCTTTCCTTCATTGGGAAAAAAAATACCTGCTCTGCCAGAGTTATAATAACTCTGCTACCCTCACGTTCTGTGACACATAAGCAGGGACACAGCACAGTTATTAAACTTCTCATGTTCATTGAATATACGCAGTGCTGCCTTTTGGTGGAAAAAAACTGAAAACAAATCTATTTGTCCAGCCTCTGTCCGTCCTAACGCCTGTGGACACGTGTGAGCTGCGTGAACAACATTGCTAAATCATACGCACCCAGCTACGCTTTACTGCTGGCTTCGCCATTTGCTTTCCTTCATTGGGAAAAAAAATACCTGCTCTGCCAGAGTTATAATAACTCTGCTACCCTCACGTTCTGTGACACATAAGCAGGGACACAGCACAGTTATTAAACTTCTCATGTTCATTGAATATACGCAGTGCTGCCTTTTGGTGGAAAAAAACTGAAAACAAATCTATTTGTCCAGCCTCTGTCCGTCCTTACGGGCGGTGGACACGTGTGAGCTGCGTGAACAACATTGCTAAATCAGACGCACCCAGCTACGCTTTACTGCTGGCTTCGCCATTTGCTTTCCTTAATTGGGAAAAAAAATACCTGCTCTGCCAGAGTTATAATAACTCTGCTACCCTCACGTTCAGTGACACATTAGCAGGGACACAGCACAGTTATTAAACTTCTCATGTTCATTGAATATACGCAGTGCTGCCTTTTGGTGGGAAAAAACTGAAAACAAATCTATTTGTCCAGCCTCTGTCCGTCCTTACGGGCGGTGGACACGTGTGAGCTGCGTGAACAACATTGCTAAATCAGACGCACCCAGCTACGCTTTACTGCTGGCTTCGCCATTTGCTTTCCTTAATTGGGAAAAAAAATACCTGCTCTGCCAGAGTTATAATAACTCTGCTACCCTCACGTTCAGTGACACATTAGCAGGGACACAGCACAGTTATTAAACTTAGATTATTCATTCACTAGAGGCAGTGGGGCCTTTCGTTTTCCAAAAAGGGAAAAAATTATATTTGGCCTGCAGTCTTGCGCCAATTTATTTCCTGCCTGTGAAATCAAATCACTGGTAATACAGCATGCTGAGGGGTAGGGGTAGGCCTAGAGGACGTGGACACGGCCGAGGACGCGGAGGGCCAAGTCAGGGTGTGGGCACAGGCCGAGCTCCTGATCCCGGTGTGTCGCAGCCGACTGCTGCGCGATTAGGAGAGAGGCACGTTTCTGGCGTCCCTACATTCATCGCCCAATTAATGGGTCCACGCGGGAGACGGTTATTAGAAAATGAGCAGTGTGAGCAGGTCCTGTCCTGGATGGCAGAAAGTGCTTCAAGCAACCTATCGTCAACACGCAGTTCTGCGCCGTCCACTGCTGCAAATCCGAATCCTCTGTCTGCTGCTCCTCCTTCCTCCCAGCCTCCTCACTCCACTACAATGACACCTGCTCAGGAGCGGGAACACTCCCAGGAACTGTTCTCGGGCCCCTGCTCAGATTGGGCAGCAGCGGTTCCTCTCCCACCAGAGGAGTTTATAGTCACTGATGCCCAACCATTCGAAAGTTCCCGGGGTCCGGGGGATGAGGCTGGGGACTTCCGCCAACTGTCTCAACAACTTTCTGTGGGTGAGGAGGACGATGACGATCAGACACAGTTGTCTTGCAGTGAGGTAGTAGTAAGGGCAGTAAGTCCGAGGGAGCAGCGCACAGAGGATTCGGAGGAAGAGCAGCAGGACGATGAGGTGACTGACCCCACCTGGTGTGCAACGCTTACTCAGGAGGACAGGTCTTCAGAGGGGGAGTCAAGGGCATCAGCAGGGCAGGTTGCAAGAGGCAGTGCGGTGGCCAGGGGTAGAGGCAGGGCCAGACCGAATAATCCACCAAGTGTTTCCCAAAGCGCCCCCTCGCGCCATGCCACCCTGCAGAGGCCGAGGTGCTCTAAGGTCTGGCAGTTTTTCACAGAGACGCCTGACGACCGACGAACTGTGGTGTGCAACCTTTGTCGCGCAAAGCTCAGCCGGGGAGCCAACACCAACAGCCTCACCACCACCACCATGCGCAGGCATATGATGGCCAAGCACCCCGCAAGGTGGGACGAAGGCCGTTCAGCGCCTCCGGTTTGCACCGCTGCCTCTCCCCCTGTGCCCCAACCTGCCACTGAGATGCAACCCCCCTCTCAGGACACAGGCACGACCGTCTCATGGCCTGCACCCACACCCTCACCTCCGCTGTCCTCGGCCCCATCCTCCAATGTCTCGCACCGCACAGTCCAGCCGTCGCTAGCGCAACTGTTGGAGCGCAAGCGCAAGTACGCCGCCACGCACCCGCACGCTCAAACGTTAACCGTCCGCATAGCAAAATTCATCAGCCTTGAGATGCTGCCGTATAGGGTTGTGGAAACGGAGTCCTTCAAAAGTATCATGGAGGCGGCGGCCCCGCGCTACTCAGTTCCCAGTCGCCACTACTTTTCCCGATGTGCCGTCCCAGCCCTGCACGACCACGTCTCCCGCAACATTGTACGCGCCCTCACCAACGCGGTTACTGCCACGGTCCACTTAACTACGGACACGTGGACAAGCACAGGCGGGCAGGGCCACTACATCTCCCTGACGGCACATTGGGTGAATTTAGTGGAGGCTGGGACAGAGTCAGAGCCTGGGACCGCTCACGTCCTACCCACCCCCAGAATTGCGGGCCCCAGCTCGGTGCTGGTATCTGCGGAGGTGTATGCTTCCTCCACTAAAGCACCCTCCTCCTCCTCCTCCTCCTCCTCTGTCTCGCAATCAAGATGTGTTAGCAGCAGCATGTCGCCAGCAGTCGGTGTCGCGCGGTGTGGCAGCACAGCGGTGGGCAAGCGTCAGCAGGCCGTGCTGAAACTACTCAGCTTAGGCGATAAGAGGCACACGGCCCACGAACTGCTGCAGGGTCTGACACAGCAGACCGACCGCTGGCTTGCGCCGCTGAGCCTCCAACCGGGCATGGTCGTGTGTGACAACGGCCGTAACCTGGTGGCGGCTCTGCAGCTCGGCAGCCTCACGCACGTGCCATGCCTGGCCCATGTCTTTAATTTGGTGGTTCAGCGCTTTCTGAAAAGCTACCCACGCTTGTCAGACCTGCTCGTAAAGGCGCGCCGGCTCTGCGCACATTTCCGCAAGTCCCACACGGACGCTGCCACCCTGCGCACCCTGCAACATCACTTTAAGCTGCCAGTGCACCGACTGCTGTGCGACGTGCCCACACGGTGGAACTCTACGCTCCACATGTTGGCCAGGCTCTATGAACAACGGAGAGCTATAGTCGAATACCAACTCCAACATGGGCGGCGCAGTGGGAGTCAGCCTCCTCAATTCCTTTCAGAAGAGTGGGCCTGGTTGGCAGACATCTGCCATGTCCTTGGTAATTTTGAGGAGTCTACCCAGGTGGTGAGCGGCGATGCTACAATCATTAGCGTCACCATTCCTCTGCTATGCATCTTGAGAAATTCCCTGCAAACCATAAAGGCAGCTGCTTTGCGCTCGGAAACGGGGGCGGGGGAAGACAGTATGCCGCTGGATAGTCAGGGCACCCTCCTGTCTATTTCTCAGCGCGTACAGGAGGAGGAGGAGGAGCATGAGGAGGATGAGGAGGAGGGGGAAGAGACAGCTTGGGCCGCTGCTGACGGTACACCGGCTGATTGCCTGTCATCCTTTCAGCGTGTATGGCCTGAGGAGGAGGAGGAGGAGGAGGAGGATCCTGAAAGTGATCTTCCTAGTGAGGACAGCCATGTGTTGCGTACAGGTACCCTGGCACACATGGCTGACTTCATGTTAGGATGCCTTTCTCGTGACCCTCGCGTTGCACGCATTCTGGCCACGACGGATTACTGGGTGTACACACTGCTCGATCCACGGTATAAGGAGAACCTGCCCACTCTGATTCCCGAAGAGGAAAGGGGTTCGAGAGTGTTGCTATACCACAGGACCCTTGCGGACAAGCTGATGGTAAAATTCCCAGCCGACAGCGCTAGTGGCAGAAGGCGCAGTACCGAGGGCAAGGTAGCAGGGGAGGTGCGGAGATCGAGCAGCATGTACATCCCAGGCAGTGCAACAGTCTTTAAGGGCCTGGCCAGCTTTATGGCTCCCCACCAAGACTGTGTCACCGCTCCCCAGTCACGGCTGAGTCGGCGGGAGCACTGTAAAAGGATGGTGAGGGAGTACGTAGCGGATCGCACGACCATCCTTGGTGACGCCTCTGCCCCCTACAACTACTGGGTGTCGAAGCTGGACACGTGGCCTGAACTAGCCCTGTATGCCCTTGAGGTGCTTGCTTGTCCTGCGGCTAGCGTCTTGTCGGAAAGGGTGTTTAGTGCGGCTGGGGGAATCATCACAGATAAGCGTAGCCGCTTGTCAACCGACAGTGCCGACAGGCTAACACTCATCAAGATGAACAAAGGCTGGATTTCCCCAGACTTCTGTTCTCCACCAGCGGACAGCAGCGATACGTAAGCAATACGTAGGCTGCACCCGCGGATGGAAGCTACGTTCTCTCTCACCATCCAAAACGGGGACATTTCTGCTTCATCAATCTGTGTCTAATATTCCTCCTCCTCCTCCTCCTGCTCCTCCTCCTGAAACCTCACGTAATCACGCTGAACGGGCAATTTTTCTTAGGGCCACAAGGCTCACTCAAATAATTTTTCAGAACAATTTTTATAAGTTTCAATGCGCTTAAAAGCGTTGGAACTTTAACTTGAACCAATTTTTCGTTACACTGGGCTGCCTCCAGGCCTAGTTACCACTTAAGCCACATTAACCATTGCTTACATGGAACGAAGACTGCGCTCCCGCTATACTGCTGCTTCAGAATTGTTAATGGGGCCTGTCCTGAGTGCTACTATTGCTTACATGGAACGAAGACTGCGCTCCCGCTATACTGCTGCTTCAGAATTGTTAATGGGGCCTGTCCTGAGTGCTACTATTGCTTACATGGAACGAAGACTGCGCTCCCGCTATACTGCTGCTTCAGAATTGTTACTGGGGCCTGTCTTGAGTGCTACTATTGCTGACATGGAACGGACACGTGGAGAGGACACGTAGTGCCTCAAAAACATCCCCCTCCTCCTCCAACAGGGAAAACATTGTTGGCAAATGCCTTTGCATTGGTTCGTCTGGTGGCAGTCCAAGAATTTCACCTTTACCGACACTACAAGAGAGCCCCCCCACCATCCCCCCGCCACGGCCTACTTAATCCTGGTCACATTCCGAAAACCAACAAAATACAACCGTGCTACTAGGTCCGCAGTCACCACCACATTACCACCAACGCGGTTACTGTTAAGGTGCATATAACCACGGACACGTGGAGAGGACACGTAGTGCCTCAAAAACATCCCCCTCCTCCTCCAACAGGGAAAACATTGTTGGCAAATGCCTTTGCATTGGTTCGTCTGGTGGCAGTCCAAGAATTTCACCTTTACCGACACTACAAGAGAGCCCCCCCACCATCCCCCCGCCACGGCCTACTTAATCCTGGCCACATTCCGAAAACCAACAAAATACAACCGTGCTACTAGGTCCGCAGTCACCACCACATTACCACCAACGCGGTTACTGTTAAGGTGCATATTACCAGTCTGACTGGGGCATGCAGACACCTTGACAGAATGAATAGTGTGTGGCACATAGGTTCCCCATTGCTATGCCCACGTGTGCAGCTCCTGATGGCGGTGGCACAGGATTCTATTTCTCATTGCTTCTGTACAGCATTGTGGGCTATCGCTCCGCCACTTTTAAAGAGGGTCGCTGCCTAGCCGTGCCAACCTCTGCAGTGTGTGCCTGCGGTCCCTCGTCATGGCAGACGCAATTCTAAATAGACATGAGCGTGGTGTGGCATGAGGGCAGCTGAAGGCTGCGCAGGGACACTTTGGTGTGCGCTGTGGGGGGGAGGGGGGGCGGTTGGGCAGCATGTAACCCAGGAGAAGTGTCAGTGGAGTGTCATGCAGGCAGTGATTGTGCTTTGTTGGAGGTAGTGTGGTGCTTAGCAAAGGTATGCCATGCTAATGAGGGCTTTTCAGAAGTAAAAGTTGTTGGGAGGGGGGGGGGGCCCACTCTTGCCGGTATTGTGGCTTAATAGTGGGACCTGTGAACTTGAGATGCAGCCCAACATGTAGCCCCTCGCCTGCCCTATCCGTCACTGTGTCATTCCCATCACTTTCCTGAATTGCCCAGATTTTCACACATGAAAACCTTAGCGAGCATCGGCGAAATACAAAAATGTTCTGGTCGCCCATTGACTTCAATGGGGTTCGTTGTTCGAAACGAACCCTCGAGCATCACGGGAAGTTCGTTCCGAATAACGAACACCCGAACATTTTGGTGTTCGCTCATCTCTAGTATAGATATATATGATCAACATGACTGTAGTTTTAGACGATAGTTTATAAATTAGCATGCAAGACCTTTCCTTTATTCATTTCATATGAAGAACAGATCATCCTTAGATTTAGCTATTACTATTTGAACTTGAAATTGAATCTCTACCTTTGGACAGCACATCACTTTAGGTTATATATTCTATGTTAATACATTTATTAACTCACCTTAATAATATATGGCATTCAATTTTTCTGATACAGATCTTCAAATTCCTTGTAGACACATGCAGTAAATTAAAGCAGTAACATTTTGGCTATGTCCATGTCTCTTGTTTTTGAGAAAGCTACCAATGGTGGCGATACGTGTTGGGCCATGGGTATCTTGATGTAACCTTTTTACTATTTACTTATCACTATGTCAATTGAACGGTGCACCAGCACTTTACTTTTGCCTCACATTGTTGGAAATAGTCTTTGTTAGGGCTTAAACAGAGGAGGGTAATTTCCTCTGGTTTTGCAGGTATGAAAATCATGCCCACAAAATGTGACAAAATGAAGCCATAGATTTCAATGATTTGCGATATTATTATGCGTGAGAAAAGATAGCCCTATCTTTCTACTTTTTCTTTTACCGCGCAATAGCGTGAAATTTAAATGGTTAAGGCCTCATGTCCACGGGCATATCGAATTCCACATGCAGATTTCAGCAGCGGGAGACCTGCGGAAACCATTTGAGATTGCGGATGTAAATCAAATCCACATGCTTGAATTCAGTTGTGGATGCCAGTGCTTCCCTATGGGCACTTTGAAATGTGGATGTTCCGCACGGGTCACCCACGCGGATTCCGCAAATCAAATCTGCCTGTGGACATTGGGCCTAAAAAAAAAAGAATTTTGACTTGTTAATGCGCAAATACATTGCGTAGCAGTGAGCATATTTGCGCATTTGCTCATCTGTTTAAGTCCTTATTCTGACTTACCTTTCTAATCTTTGTATGTATACTGGTACTTGTATAATACATGGGGATTGGACCTGTTTACACCATTGGTACTGAGGGTAAAGCTTGAAGGTTTCAGTATCTGACCTTTATTGTGTAGGGTGCTGTTTGTATCTCTACTAGTAAAGATATTCTGTAATCTGCGTTACATGTGGCCTATGCTTATCTTGTACATTGTTAATTAGCATGTTCCCATGGTTAAAACGTTAAGCCAATCAGAGGCAGCGCTCCCAGGAGGCAAGGATTTTTCAATCCCTGGCCAGAAGAAAATGAAGAATAACAGTGCTGGGGACCCGGGGAAAAGATGCAGCAGAGCCCCGGACACTGCTTCTAGGTGATGTATTAATTTCTATTTATTTTTTCCAGCATATAGGGCTTATTTTCTCAGGCAGGGTTTATATTTCAAGCCCCTCCCCCCCAAAAAAAATCGCTGTGGGTTTTCCCTTTATCCTATTGCTTTCAATGGGGCAGCAGCAGCGCCTGTCCCATTAAAAGTAATGGGATAGCATCGCGCTCCTTTGCCACAGCTGTGACAGCTGTGACAGGGGATTCCTTCATCCATGTGGGGAGTCACCTCATCACTGAACACTGTGACAGCACTGAGGGGACTCCCTGCGGGGATGAAGAAATTCCCTGTCACAGCTGTGGCAGAGGAACGTGATCTTCTCCCTATGTTTTCAATGGGGCCGATGCTGCTGCCACCGGCCCCATTGGCAACAAGGTAAAACCCCTGGATGTGACAGCACCCAGGGGTTTCACATCCAAGGAATCCCCAGCTGCAGCTGTCACAGGGAATAGCGATCCTGTCCCATTTCTTTCAATGAGCCTGCACTATATGTGCAAATTTTAGGATCATGTGACCGCACAACAAGTACGAATAAAAAATGTGTCTGCCGCTTCGGTTATGCGTTTTTTATACATACATTTTGCGTTTCGTTTTCACGGACCTATATATCCGTGAAAAAAACGCTTGTCTGACTGAGCCCTTATAGACTAAGCAGAGGATTTAAAACTCTGTATCAGAAAAAGCACCAACTGCTATAAAGACATATCAAGAATACACTATATGGACAAAAGTATTTTTTTCATGTTTTTCAGAAAAAGTGCTTTATTATTCTATTTAGTAACGTGTCGGCCCTCCTTTTGCTTGTATTACAGTGACAGCATATGTAAGCATACTTTCCACAAGTTTTCTGTAAGTCTGGGCAGGAATAGCTCGCCATTCCTCGTGCCAGGCTGTGAGAAGAGATTGTTGTGTAGATGGGCGTGGGTGGTGGTGTCGTACCCATCACTTCAGTTCATCCTACAAGTACTCAATCGGATGAATGTATAGTTATTACAAAATGAGCAGCTTTTTATTTTACCCATGCCCTTCCCAGCATACCATTCGGCAAACTCAGTATTTGCATATTTGCTGATTTTCTGCAGTGTCCAAATACTTTTGTCCATATAGTGTATGTAGAGAAAATATTCCTATGGGATGAGACAATCAGATTCAACCATATGAAAAAGCAAAGGTGGCTGAGTGCCAGATATTAAAACCGCATATTGAAACCATGATTTCATAATAAAACCTTTGGTGTCCTGAAATTCCTCCCAATGTAGTAGATGTATGTAAGAGGGTTGTCAGGGGTTCTCATTTAGAGACATAGTAGCAGATTAAAAATGACTAAAACAGATTTTACTTTTTCTTTATTTACAGTATAGTGGCACAACATGCTTGACAGTTACAATTCACATCATGGCACGTTTAGCAGTTGCAATACACTCTAGGTAGCTCTATGCACTTAGTGGTTGGTGATTATGCTTGTTGACACGGAACACTTGAATGTTCTAGGACTTAATCTAAATGGCCTTTTGCACATAACAACAACTCAGGCCAATCTGTCATTTTTTTAAGAGTAGATTTTGCTGGCCTACTACTCCCAAGCTGCAAGGCTTTTCTAGACCAGCTCATTGTTTGATCTCAGTAATGTTCTCAAGGCTATGCTAGACAATATTACAATGAAATCTTGTGCCTTATGAGTCTCGATTGAGCATGTCAGGCAACCTGCTATGCAAAGTCTTCACAGATCCACTGCTCCTCACTCTGGCCTCCGTCGCTCTGCATCACTTACAAAGAACAAGCCTTTCTGGTCACCAGTCCACTGCTGTTTCCATAGTGAACAAGCCACCCTAGCCTCCAGCTCACAGATGAACCTCCGATGAACATGCCCCAGGTCTAACAGTTACAATTATAACTTCTTTGGGACAAATTAGAGCATCGGGTAAGGAAATATGAACAGCATGCATTTGCTTTGAGAGAACTCGGCAGGCATTTGCAGGATGAATGGGGGGAAATACCAGCTAAAGTGTTTTAGATGTTAACGGAAATTATGTCACAGAGACTATCCAATGTCATTACGTCCAAAGGAGGCCCATTAAGTATTAACATATGTGAATAAATGCAACTTTTTATTCTTGTTTGGGTGTCCAATTAGTTTGGTAGGACAGTGTATACTAATTATTGTAGTACTATAGCGTTATATTTACAGGATGCAATAAAGGAACAGATAAAAGGAAAAACTCAGCAATCTGATGTATTTTCTAATACCTCAACTAGTTAAAAGAGCAAATAGAAGAGACACATGCAAAGAATGTGCATCTGGGGCTGAATTTGCATTAACTTCTAGTGGGGATGCTCTAAGCACAAAAGATAAACTCAAGTTATCATCTAAAGAGCATTCAGCATTTCCACCTACAGCCGCCTCCCTCCCTGCTGGAGACATGCGACATACAACAGAGAACTCCAGGCCTCTCCCGCAGCTCCCAGATTAATCCAAACTTCTTAGATCAAAACATCTACATTAAAAACAACACACAGTGTATCTGCTGGTAAATTGCCAGTAAGCTAAGAACAATGTTTTCCTCATAGTAGCGGAATAGGATTGAGGCAGTTGGTAAGTCAAGTACTTTGTTAATAGCGGAGCTTTACATATAGGTATCTATACACTCAATCTAGCCCTCATGGGCTACTTCAATACAGCTTTTGAGAATCCAATAAAAGTCAAAATGTTCATAAGCTCTTGTTCAAATAAATCTAAGGAGATACAGTATGTACTTTTGCCGTATTATGCCAGACAGAAAGCTAATAGAGACAGATTACATAAGTTTTCTTCTAACTTGTATAATGGTGGTGATCGCTTGACATAAGCCAGCTGTTGATAATGGGTTAGAAATCTGCAGACATCATTCTATATGACAGTTGTCATGTGAAATTTCCAAGCAACGTTGCCTTGAGAATACCACTGAAGTATGAAATCTGGTCGCCTCCATTCTTATGTATGTCTACCCAAAAGCTGGCTCACAGCACACCCCAGGCATATTTGTTGCCGCTGTGCATGAAATGAAAGGAAGTCGTGCTGTCATTGAGAACTATAGAATAATATAAAATGACCACTGATAATTAAAATTTGTTCACCAGCTATCATAATGATGGCTACATAATTTAGAAATTACATGTTGTTAAAGAATATAAAACATTCTGTGATGCAACTTTAAAAAGAAGAACTTTATTGGTTGCTTGGTGCAAATACATTGTTGTATATAATGTATGTAATAATAGAAATAGGGGGCATCCTTTTCCAGTTTTTAACCAATTTAGCCACTCCTACCTTCAAAAATTAAAGTGGTCGATGGGGAAAATTTCACAAGATGAGACGTTGTTAGTCCCAATAGGATACAATATGGTCATACATTCTCTGATTATATATCTCATATATTGTAGCAACCTTTTCTGTAGTATACCCTAAAATAAACTACCATCTTTCTAGTGGCATAAAAATTGTGGTTGCAACAGGTGGAGATCCGTTCTGAGTTCCACTAATTGTGAGTTAGCACTGTCGTCAAGTGATATGACCTGACCTGGACCCAACCCTACACTGCAGTTCAGATATTTCTGTGTGCTGATCCGCAACATTTCTCTGTTCCACCAATAATGCAAATCCCGCTGAATTTATCAACACTGATTAGTCATTGTATGCAACTCCCTATTCTCTCCTGTCTGTTTATGGGGAGCTGTCATACTCTACCTCCGGCTCCATATGGAGATATTTACAAACACTAATAAATGTCTGTATTTTCTTTTAATGTCTGATCTGGAGTCTAATTTAAGAGTCTGGTGTCTGAGCTAGGGGACCCATGCTTGGTAGACAGCCCCCATTTAAAAGTGTGGCATGAGAACTGCACATCCTAGTTACACCCCTGCACTTCTCCAATCCATTATCAACTGCCTGGCTAATATATCGCTCCTCTAGCTCTTCACTGGCTACTCATGCTCAAGTGAATTAGGGCTCCTACCCACTTGCGTTTTTTTAACGCGCTTGTCAATGGGACTTTCAAATGTTAAAATCGCATCGCACAAAAATTGCAAAGCACAAACTTGCGATCCATTTTTAACATTAGAAAGTCCCATTAACATTTGTGTTTAAAAAAACGCAAGTGAGTAGGAGGCCTTACACACATCTCTGCTCTCATTGATAAACACCATCCCAACTTCACTCTTCTCTCCTCTCCACCTGTCTGCATATAACATTCTGACCGCCATAATCTCTATGGTACATACCCATTTATCTCAAACTGACCACCTTTACATATCAGACTTATACATTTACTGCTCTATACAGGTTGATTCAAAAGTCGGGGGCCCCCCAGAATATCTTCTGAATGAAAGAGATACAAATAGGAAACTTTGCAGAACACTTAAATGGGTGGATGGGACGGACTTTTTGGCATTATGGTGGTGCATGTTAGTCATCCTGGATTCAGCCCTAGAAACTTCAATGAAAAGGGAGTCATGGGATACATGACTTAAGGGTAGAATACCATCAGAAAATGATAGATGCAGACTAGAGATGAGCGAGCATACTCGATAAGGCAAACTACTTAAGCAAGTAGTGCCTTATTTGAGTACCTGCCCGCTCGTCTCTAAAGATTCGGGTGGCGGCAGGGGGCGGGGAGCGGCGGGGGAGAACGGGGAGGAACGGAGGGGAGATCTCTCTCTCCCTCTCCCCCCGCCCCCCCTGCAACTCACCTCTTACCCGTCCCGGCAGCTGAATCTTTAGAGACGAGCGGGCAGGTACTCGAATAAGGCACTACTAGCTCGAGTAGTTTGCCTTATTGAGTATGCTCGCTCATCTATAGTGCAGACATTTTTTCAATATGTGCAACTATTTTTGAGTTAAGGATGCTTTTTAACTTTAAATAATGATTTGAAGAACGTGTCTTAATTCCATTTTTTGGTTTTTGCTACAGTTGCATTTTGGCCATGTAACAATTGAAAATTAACAAGATGTTCTCAAAATGTTCACCACTGTAAGCTACACAAAGTCATAAATATATTTTCTAATCAGATTGCACATAGTTGAGTATGTCTGGTGTGATTTGTGAGCAGCCTTCCATTAAAGTTTAATGGGCTGATCCAATATGGCAGGCACCAACATTGTGCCAAAAGGTTTTCTGCATCCATCTTTGTGATCCACAACGTTTCATACTTGTATCTCATAAGATACTCAGGGTGGTCCTGACTTTTGAATCGCCCTGTGTAATAAAATAATATGGCACATCACAGTGGTATCGTATTGTAAAGCTCTGTTCTAAGGAAAGCAAATGCTGATGACAATCATAAAGCAATAGAGATACTATAAAGGCTGAGAAAGACGAGGTGAACTTATCTTACTTTTAGTTGCTGGAAACCCATATTCCTCCAGCTGTTGGAATCCTAATATGCAAACCCATCATTGCAGCACTTAGCCTGCGAGCTTCTTCTAGATATAATTTATATCTACTATATATTTAGTATACCGATCATTCCCTGAGATTATTTACAGCTCATATTGAAATTCAGCCACAGATAAGACCGTGAAACTCTTGTTCGGAAGAAAATAAAGTCACATCATAATAAATACTATATGAATATTCATCAATTGTTAATGAGATTCAGTGTGTCTCTGTCACTGTCACGCAGCCGCGTAGATTGTAGAGCAGACCAGTTATTAAAAAGAGATCAAGTACTGTACACGGCGACACCAGAGGCTTGTCTTGACACCTTGCACAAAATCTCGCTTTTGCATGAAACTGCTGTTTGGTAACATGGATGTTTGTGAATTTCACTGTGAGAAAGGGAGGTTTTTAGCACCCGTTCACACACCTACACAGTCCCACAGGGCTCTGACGGGGGAGACAGGTTGTAATAAGAGCTGGCAAGGAGTTCGGATTTAATTTGTCTAAAAATATTCATGACAAGAGCTACTCACCCTCCGTGCATGATATTAAGAGGCAGTTCAGCAGCAAGCTTATTACAATGACTATTCCTGGCAAGAGCTTGTTTCACTTAAGACACTCAGCCTGGACAACTATACAAAATTAACCCCTTGACTGCTATTCTGGACACAACTACTGGATACACTGGATTCTTAGTAGAATATCAAATGCCAATTTAGTGTCACATTTATTGGAAAATATTGTCTGATTAAGGCCCAATGTCCACGGCCAAATTAGTATTTTCAAATCCGCGCGGGTGACCCGCATGCGTGATCCGTGCCCATAGGGATGTATTGGACACCCGCAGGTAATTACATACCTGCCGATGTCATTGTTCCCTGACGGGCGGATCGCACGTGCGCGAAAACACCTGCAGCATGCTCCATCTTCGTGCGGGTCTCCCACGCGGACGGCTCACGCGGCTTCCATTGAAACCTATGGAAGCTGTCCGGTCTCGCGGCATACCCGGAGCTGTCACTGCGTCCGTGATGCAGGACCGCAGGAAAGCAGGGATTTTTTAAAAAAGTGTGCACGGCGCATGCGCGCGGCACGCTGCTGGCATGCTGAGCACATCCACCGGGCTGAAAGAAAGAAGATCCGGCCGCGACGGACAGGAACCTGAAGCGTCCAGACAGGTGAGTATAATCAGTTTTATGCCCTCATGTCTGCGGGAGAGGAGGGACTCGCTGCGGGATTCTGCATGGGATTCCGAATTTCCTCGTGGACCTGAGGCCTAAACAAAATGCATAGAAATTATACACATACTAGAGCACACACAAATATATCAACTGGAGTATATAAAAACAAAACAATACTTATTATACACCTGCAAGTAAACACACTCCAACATAAAGGCAAAAATATACATGAAGCTCAAAACACATAATAGATTGCACAGCAACTCATGTGAAGCCACATCACAGGTATAATTAATCACAAAACATGACCCAAAGGGTACTGTATCTGTAACAGAATAGTAAGGTACAGATGGAATAAAGATCCAACACGCTGACATAAACGCCATGTAGTGACATGAAACGGAATACTTGGATGGCAGCTAGGCCCTAATGTATATTTTGCGCTGGCTTTTTTAAGGGATCTTTTATTTCACTTGCACTTTACTATTCTGTTACAGATATAGTACCCTTTTGATCATGGTTTATGGGATATATCTGTGCGTGGCGTGGTGCTATAAGTGCAGGGATTGGGTATTAAAAATGGGCTTTCAAAGTTATTTCCTTCTTCTACATAATAACTGATGTTACTACGCCATTTCGCAGTGGTCCCAAATCTTTAGTTCATCAAACATTTGATTATGAATAGAGATGAGCGAGCGTACTCGTTAAGGCAAATTACTCGAGCGAGTATCCCCATTTTCGAGTACATGCCTGCTTGCCTGAAAAGATTCAGTTGTGATTGGTTGCTATTGGCAACAAAAATCACAGGGGAAGTTGGTGAGTTTTATATTTTGCGTTTTATGTATAAGATTATACATGTGATGTGGCTTCACATGAATTTCTGTGCGATCTTATGTATTTTGAGTTGTTACAATAAAGTATGTATAGTTTTACCCTTGTGCTGGAGTGTATTTATTTGTAGGCGTACAAGTAAAAAAGTAGGAAGATTCTCTGTAAGGAGAGGTACGGCAATGTTTATATCCATACTTAAAGTGGTTGTACAAAACTCTAAAGTTATGCCCTATCTGCTGGAGATTGCCGAGCTCTTGTACTCAGCAACTTACAGCACTGGCATTGAAGTGAATGGATAGAGAATAACTTTAGATTTTGGTACAGCCCATTTAAAGAGATTGCTCATGAAGATAACCTCTCTTCACATGTATTTTTAGAACATATGAACATTTTAGCGGGGTCCCTGCCACTTTTGGGACTTATTCTATGAGTCAGAGTGGATAGCCACTAACAAGAGTTACAACATTTTGCACTCTAGTGGGCTCCGGTTAGCTATGTATTACATGATTAGCCATTCATTGGAATAGCCACCTTGTTATATTGAGGCTGTTTGCCAGGAGTCTCAGAAGCTAGAACTACAGAAATCAACTGAGTGCTGCAGTGTCTCCTAAACTGAAATGAATTCTAGGATGAGACAATTCCTTGAAAGTCTCTCGTAAAGGGACTATTCAGTGTATTTGCTACTAATCTAGTATAAAGAGTATGGAAAAGTCCCCCACAGTGCCACCTATTGGAAGGTGACTTTCCTATAAGTCAGTGTTTGACCTTTCAACAGGCCTTGACAACATGACTAGGGATATAAGCCAAGCTAGAGCCTTCTACAGAAGAAACCGACGCAGCAATGTAAGCCACCTGTTATCAAGCCAAATTGTGTTAATATCTGTACTTTGGCTGACAATATTAATAATTGCATTTTACTATATTATTTGGGCAAACTATGCATTATATTTCTGTAAGGCTGCCTGCATACGGGTGGATTTGCATTGCAGAATCCTTGGCGGGCGGTTCCGCAGAAAATACCGTCCATAGCATGCTGTGGAAAAGTGATTCTTCCTGCACACGAGCGGAAGTCATTTGCGATTTCTGCTCATGGAGGAAACATCGCAGCATGCTCCATTTTTTCTCCGGATTTCGCATGGACGGTTTCCATTGAAGTTAATAGCAGCTGTCCGACCCACAGCCCTTCCACAATTAACATTGTGGAAAGGTCACGGGCACCTGTGTCATCGCGACAGCGCGGGAAAATCTGTACTGTGCATGTCCAACCGCACGCCATACAGACCATACGCAGTACAGAAAAAGAAGACAACTGACAGGTACGCAGGGTTCTTCGCCGCAGTCAGGGACGGATTCCACTGTAGGATTCTGCATGCGGAATCCAGCTCTGCCGCGTGCAGTCGGCTTAAGCCATGACACTATTCTACAGGCATAATGTAAGTACTCTGTGACATTATACAAGAACTATGTCACATTATCTAAGCAGTTCCATGCATCTGTTAACAAGACACTTTATTAGAACGCTGGGGACATTATTCACCCACTACCTGGCATTGCTTATCTGGACAATAACTTTACTTGAAGTACCAATATGAGTAAACTTATAAATGCTAATTCCAATAGAAGCAGGAAGAATTTTTGAGTCCTTTGCCAATGTCCTATAGTTTGTTAACTTTCTGGTGCTTTATGTACATGGCAAATATTAGAGCATTCAGCCTCCTAAGTAAAATATTGCTCTTTGCTGACCTATTACTGGTATTACTGCAAAGTTACATTACTTTAGTACAGCCTTACAATTTTGGAAGGTTACACTCAGAAACGTTCTTTGCCCTTATTTGCCCACGTATCATTATGTATAGAACTGTACCAGAGCTAATTGTAATTGTCAGTAAGTAATATTTGATTTGGCTGAAAGGTGAAATGCCCACTCAATTCCTATTCTAACTGTGGATGACTAGAAAAGTTGCTGATGATGGACTTTATGATGCAGAACTCTTAATATGGTCACTCAGAGGTCGGATTTGCCGGATTTTTTTCAAATAAGTGTATGAGCTTGCCACTGTCTTGTTAATACATAGTCACACAGTGCTTCAACACTTATTGCATTTAGAGGTATAATCCCCAGCACAATGTGTCATCTTATTGCTGTCAAACCCTGAACTCACTGGCGTAACTATAGATGATGCAGGGGATGCAGTTGCACCCGGGCCAAGGAGCCTTAGGGGGCCCATAAGGCCTCTCTTCTCCATATAGAGAGCCCAGTACTATGAATAAAGCATTATAGTTGGGGGCCCTGTTACCGGTTTTGCATTGGGGCCCAGGAGCTGCAAGTTACGCCTCTGCCTGAGCTCCTTTCCATTCTCCCTCTGGAATTAAGAGAAAACACATGAATATAATTTAGAATAACTCATGAAAGATATTTCATTGAGTTATTGAATGTAGCCTGTGTTTCATGCATCAATGGTTCCATCTCACAAGTACCTGAGAACATCATGTTAATTTTGTGCAAACTCAATTAAATTATTGACTCATTTTTTTACTTAGGAATTAAACAATGCTCTATAGCCTTAGAAGATTGTGCAGATGTGCATAATAGAATCTATCCTTTAGTTCTTTAAAGCTGGATGGCTAGTGATAACTCTCAATATACACCGTGTGGGTCCAGTTGTTGGGGTGCCAACTAATCCCAGAGCTGAATTAAATGTGAAGACTGCAAAGCATGCCACCCAACAGCAAAAAACAATTAGAGATATGGAAACCTATCAGCATGATTACTAGGACCTAACCAACAGGCAAGTGATTTGTATGACATTTCATTAAAGTTTACCAGTACGAAAACCCATTAATATAGTAGGATTATGTGCAGCTCCATGTGACACATGTGACAACAAGCTAAATTGTGTTACATAACAAACTCCCCATGTTGACCATCACACAGCTCTTAAAATTCATCATCGGTCTTTTGTAGAGAGGTAGTTTGATTTTTAGGAAAATAATAGGCCTGTTGCATGTCATAAAGTAGTCAACCTATGCTTATTCGTGTAAAATGTCTGTCCCATCAGAATAATAGGATTTGTACACATAACTATTTAAAGTGTAACTAACTTTTCAGAATAATCTGCTGTTTGTGTAGATCAGGAGTAACACTATTTCTGACAATTATATGACTTGTAATCTGCATTTTCCCTATTTTTTCCCTCTGCACACTGTATATCTGACTCTGGAAGAGCCTAGCTGCTCTGTTGTGTTCTATAGACTGTGCACAGAGAACTGCAGATCCTGCTCTCTGTCTGTAATACACACAGAGACATAACATCATCATGTAAAACAGAATTCAGCAGGACTGAGCAAAAGAGATAGGAATAAATAGCAGCCTCCAAATTACCATTAGCTTCTGCAGGACATCTGTGTGTGAGTGTCTCTCCTTCCTCCTTTTCCTTACCTCTGTTCTCACATACTTTGATGAGTAGGGTGACTCATCTACCTCCTCCACTTCCTGTTTTGTCATGCTACTTCCAGTACACATTTAACAGCAGTCAGTGGACAGTGAGTTAGGAAGAAAGGAGCCCCCCAGTGGCACTTTAGTGTGAATTTTCAGCACAAAAACATAATTTTAGGTAAATAAAGTAAATAGTTTTGCTAGTTATCACACTGGCTATTATATATAAGCACAAGTTGTTTGAAAAGTCAACGATTTAAGCATTTCAATACTACTTATATTATATAATGACTACACCTTTGGCTTCTCCTTAGGATACCACACCTAGTTCTTGTAGTATTACTTTTGGTCCTGACTCCTGGTTGTTTGTACTATGCTCTTGCCTAGTTCTTTGGGTTGTCTACCTGGTACCTGTAGTCTTACTCCTGACTCTAACCTTAGCTTTGTTCCTGACTACACTTACATCTTGTTGCATTCTGACTGTTCTCCTGATGATGACTACTCTTTTGTCTGGCCATTACTGCTGAGTAGAGATGAGCGAGTATACTCAGTAAAGGCAATTGCTCGAGCGAGCATTGCCTTTAGCGAGTACCTGCCCGCTTGAGATGAAAGGTTCGGGTGCCGGCGGCGGGCAGGGAGCTGTGGGGGAGAGCGGAGATCTTTCTCTCCCTCTCTCCCCCCCCCCCCCGCTCCTCACCGCTCCCCCACGCCGGCACCCGAACCTTTCATCTCGAGCGGGCAGGTACTCGATAAAGGCAATGCTCGCTCGAGCAATTGCCTTTACCGAGTATACTCGCTCATCTCTACTGCTGAGTCAAATTGTCAACTGATAACAATTCTGGGGACTACAACCTGAAGATGAAAGATCAAAGCTCCTCTAGACTCCACCCCCAAGTCTAGTCAGTACAAAATAAGTGGCAGCCTTAGGGATCCACTCTGAAGTGATATGATATCTTACAGTATACTCAGGCCATGGATCCAAGCTATGCTGCACAACCAACCACCCTGTCATTGTCTCAAAAGATGGAGGGTGGTTGTTTGTGCTGTAGCTTTCCTTGTTACCTTTGGATCCTCCACTTCAGTTTACTGTACATTTGTGGAGTAAAGTTCTACACCTCACCAGTTCAGTTTCAGGTTAGGCAATTTCATCTTGAAGAAATAAGATTTCTCTTCTCGGCCTGTCATCTTGCTTCTCATCCAGTCTTATTGGTCCTGCCTTAGTTCTAACTGTACAGCTGGAGACCGATTGTTATCCTGGGTGGCTTTTTTATGGGCGATTCTCTTGCTCTGAGATGTCCCTGCAAGTTCTCGCCTCTTCTGTGCCACGTCTCTTTGTCAGCAAGATTCTGATACTGATGTTTAGTCCTGCTCATATATTGCATCTGATTCTTGTCTGGAAGAACCTGCTCTGGAAGAAACTGAATTTCCAGATCAAATTCTTTCTGATTTTCAAGCCAAGTTGATGTCCTGCTCTCCTGATACTTCAGAATCCTGCCTTGTTCTTTGTTTTGTCTGACTGGTAACTGTAGTCTTACCCCTAATTCTGACCTTGGCTATGTTTCTGACTACACACTTATTGTCTACCCTGGCCTTTACTGGTTGCTGTTCTTGTGAAGACCTTTCACTACATTCCAGACTGGTCTCTTTTCTGTTGACCTCCACGTGGGATCATCCTGCGTCAAAGTCCACACACCCTTGCAGGGTTAAGGGTGAAACCTAGTCTAGCCAACATATAAAACACTGTGGTTTTAAGGCTCCATTAAAGGCAAATGAAAAGTTACAATGGCGAACTGACATATTAAGATCAAGTTTACACGAATAAAAACATTGGACTACTTAAAGGAGCTTTCTATTTCTGGGTTTTTTTTGGTAGGAAAATATTCAACATTTTATTACTGCTTTTCCATATCCTGTGTTCTTCTTTAATAGTTTCCAGTGATTATGTGGTGTTTCTCAGCGCTACCACTAAATACATTCTCATTCACTGTTTATAGCTGATGTTAATGTAGCCGCTGATGCCAACTAGGATTTAAATGATGTTGTTAAATATCTATTTGAATATGTTTATGAGTTCCATCCTGTGTTTTATGAACTTCTAACCACTATCTTACAGACCAGTATTTGTGTTGGTAGTATGATTTTCTTTCAAGCAAGTGAGATTTTAACTTTTCATTTTTATATCTCCTTACCAAATAGGGTGAGTTGTACTATTCCTATTGCAAATATATATATATATATATTGGAGTAGCTGTTCATAGTTGTGTTATATATGCTAAAGGGGTATTCCTATCTAAAACCTAATAACATATTGCTTTATGATTGGTGGGGGTATGACGTCTGAGACCCCTGGTGATCCCATAGATGGGCAGTCTTTTGTGATGATGAAGGTCCCATTTATCCTCTGTACAAGTGAATGGGGTTGCGTTGGAGTTTCCTACTCAGTTTGTGGCTGGAAATGGCACTGTGCATGGAAAAACTGTGAAGGAGCAGGAGTGCCAGTTTATCTTTAGGATTGATATGAGGACTCTCATCAATACATCATCAGATGAGTAGATTTTAGAACACTTGCATCCTTCTAAACAGATCAGAAAATTAAAGTAATCGATCCATCCCAGTCAGTTATTCCAACAGGACAATATATTGATGCAACATCAGCTATAGGTTGTACATTTCTCTATTTTTTTATTTGTCAGCTTGCATGATAAAGGAGCCAGTGTACTCTGAAAGCTTGCAAATGGCTTTATTGGCTACCCAGAAAAATGATATAACCTCTATAATACTTTTGTCTTTTTTATACAAGAGTATTTAACATCACAGATAAGCAAATAAATTGCTAATTGGCAGAAGTCCAACCAGTGGGATTCTCGCAGATCCTGAGATCTCAGCCCTAGCATGTCCTAAAACTCTGGCATTAGAGTCCACGCATGGTTGCCTTCGCTCCTTCAACTTCGGTGGGACAGCCGGAGATAGCCAAGTTCTAGCACTTGGCTATTTCTGATTGTCCAATTGAAGCAAGACACCCTCTAATTCTTTTCCTTTTAACACAGCTTTATTTGGGGCAGTTTCAGGTTCTTATGTCCATGGCAAGGTTGTGCTCAAAGACCATGAATTTTCAGACTTTTTACTAATGACGAAGAGGAAAAACAACTGTTGCTTCAAGTTGTGGAAGCAAATCGCAAGACTTTTCTGACACAGATTACTGCTGTCCAGTCCTTAAGCACTGACTGACAAGCATTTGTGTCGTTATTTTGGCTATTTTCATATATTTGGAAGCATTATTGTAGGAATAGCATAAATGAGTAGATTGTCAGGACTAATGCCATTGTCAATACTTAATGTTTTAAAGTATAGTAGTTGATTTGCAAAAGCAAATGGTTAATATTAATGCTGTAGTTTGTGTAACTGGAAATCTTGTGCGTAAGCGCCATTTCTCATAATATACATCAGTTTTGAGCACCATCTTACAGTTGGAATTTAAAGCTAAAACGTGACCCTAACATTACTATTAGCAGATGTAACAAATTGGGAAGGTGTCTTGCTGTATAGCTGCCACTTAACTTTTTGCCATATCTCTATGGGCCACCCTATGTGGTATGTCAGCAGCACTCACAAAAAGCCCAAAGATGGCTGGAGCTGTCACTTGCATGCCAGATCGTGGATGAATTCAGTATCCACTACCGAGAGCGCTCTCCAAGCAGGTTTTGGGAGAAATAAAGATACAGCTTTTTACCCTGGATGCTGTCAGACATTTTTCTATAGTAGTGCTCTATGAGCCACCCTAACGGCTCCCACACACTTGCGCTTTTTTAACGCAAATGTCAATGGGACTTTCTAATGTTAAAAACGCATTGCAAGTTTGTGCTTTGCAATTTTTGTGCGATGCGTTTTTAACATTAGAAAGTCCCATTGACATTCGCCTTTAAAAAAAACGCAGCGTTAAAAAAAACGCTAGTGTGTGGGAGCCCTAATGCACAGCCTCCACCAACAGAACTCAGGATCAATGGGGGTCCCAGTGGTCACTTGCTGTTCTGGGAACACTATTTAGGGCAACAACATGGCTAGTTGCTACAAACAACTGCTTCTGTTTTCTTTGTACTCCTTTTATAATCTCCCCATTTTGTAGTTCCACAGTTATTTGCATTCTCTGTTGCTCATCTGTGTAAAGCTAATTGTATTTAAATTCATTTTATCCTGTCAGGTTACATATAAAAAATGTGCAAATATAACCATACAAAAGCAGCCCAATGACCCTAAAAATGTTTCTACTTCATAGAATTAGTTATTTGGCTTTTCAATGGAGTGTAATTATATTAAACACTGAGAGGAGTTTAGACATATAATCTTGGCTGATATAAACATAATTATCGTACCATGGGGAATAAAAATTGTAGTGGGAGTAGAATTATAATTCAATATTTTGAAAATAGGCATTTTGTCAAAACTGACAATCAGTACAAATAGATAAAATGCTTGGGGATTAACCCAAAGCTACAGGATATCAGACAGCGAACCTATTCTATTAAAACGATCTTTATATTCATGTTATATGTGGTCACTGAAGCGACTTAATGGGTTTCAGAGGAAATAAAGAGCTTCATTAGGGTTTAGCGGAATTATCTGAAATAAATAGGTTCAACTTGTCAGGAAATACGTACCGATGTAGCAGATTTTAACTTGGCATTAAGAAAGCTTTTCATTGGTTTATGATAAGATAACTTATCAGTCAAGTTAAACTTTGCTACACCTGTACATTTCAGTTGTTTTACTCCATTTGTTCAGTGACTGCTCATGCAAAATTTGATTAAAGGGTGCACTCACACGGGCGAGAAAATTGTGCCAGTTTTTTGCATTGAGAGACACACAAAACTCATAAGAAAATATAACCCATTATTTGCAATAGGTGTATTATACATGGGGAATTTTTATATTGCAGTGATGCGGCCAGATAAATAAGTTGAGCATGTTCTATTGCCGTGAGAATTACGAACGAGAATAGAACTTGCAAATGTGCGGTCTCCTGCACATTGCCTAGTGTACAGATGGGGTTTCTATGAGATGTGAGTTGAGTCTAAGAATGTCAGTTGAACACTGTTGCTCCTTACACCCACATTCTCCTGCAGCAGAGAAAATGCAGCATTACACAGCAAGCATCAAGATGAATCTGAGTCCATCAGAACGAGAGTTGGTCATAGACCAGGAGACCCCCATCTATAGAGACTATGAGCACTAGAGATGAGCGAACGTACTCGTTTCGAGTAATTACTCCATCGAGCACCGCGATTTTCGAGTACTTCAGTACTCGGGTGAAAAGATTCGGGGGCGCCGGGGGGCGGGGGGGGGGGGGGGTAGCAGCGGGGAACAGGGGGGAGCCCTCTCTCTCTCCCTCTCCCCCCCACTCCCCACTGCAACCCCCCACTCACCCACAGCGCCCCCCGAATCTTTTCGCCTGAGTATGGAAGTACTCGAAAATCGCGGTACTCAGGCGAAAAAGGGGCGTGGCCGAGTACGCTCGCTCATCTCTAATGAGCACTGATATGGAATATGGACAGAGGTTGCCTCTTTAAACCTTCCTTGGCTTCCGCCATACATGTGCGGCACAAGTCAGGTGGGTACAGTATGAAGCAAGCACAGGGGACTGTTCCATGTGTGGTGACTTCTGGCTGTGAAACACAGCTGACAACTGGCTGAGATCAGAGATAACTTTAATTCTGACTATTTAAACCTTTAGATGCTGCCGTTAGTGCTTTCTCCATCTCCTGAAATGCTTCCCCCCCAGCACAATTATGCAGTGCTGTTCAGTTGTCATGGCAGTTGGAGACTTAGCGAAGACCTCCAACCCTAACATTGTAATGTGGCCTCCAGCAGACTGTATTACAATTACTGAAGTGCAATAGAAGTGTAGACATGTAATAGAAATGTAATAGAAGTACAGAAGTGTCTGTCAGTCTATTACCTCCTACCTACAGCAGAGTGTAGTAGACTGACAGCCATGAACTAATAAATCGCAATATAGAAGTATTGCAGTGTATTTTCGAAATCATCCAAAGATTGCATGCTCAAGTTTCACCTGGAGACTTAAAAGTTTAATAAAACCTCAAGAAATAAAAAAGTAAATAAATATATACAGTGTATATATATAGATATTGAAGACATATCCTTTAGGATAGGTCATTAATAGCAGATTGGCGGTGATCCACTGCATTAGGACCCTTACCCATCAGCTGATGAGAAGCTGTTGTGGATAGGCAGGATGCTCAGAGCAACATCCATGGCACAGTGACTGGGTTTCCCATTGCAGCTCTCTCATTGAAGTGAATGGAGGAGAGCTACAAGCAGCAGACTCTTACCAATCTGATATTGATGACCTATCCTAAGAATAATTTTAGTCTGGAAAACCCCTTTAATATGTCTTTATAGTGGTTGAAGCTCTAATTTCTTGGCACAGAGTTCCAAATCCCTTGCAATAGATTTAAATGTTCACTAAATTTTCAACAAATGTGTACTTATTTAGTAGCGAATGTGATGATTAGCGAAAATACAAATCACTTTTTTTAGTTAGAATTACATTTTGACCTGAAAAAAATCCCTCTAAAGTGCTGGCCACTAAGCACACTTGGGGTTTTACTTCCTTCTATCTTAATGTCCATTCCCAGTTATCATGTGAACTCTGTCTGCAGCTGCAGACACACGAAGATGGATTACAGTTAGAGATGAGCGAGCACCAAAATGCTCGGGTGCTCGTTACTCGGGACGAAATTATCGCGATGCTCGAGGGTTCGTTTCGAGTAACGAACCCCATTGAAGTCAATGGGCGACCCGAGCATTTTTGTATATCGCCGATGCTCGCTAAGGTTTCCATTTGTGAAAATCTGGGCAATTCAAGAAAGTGATGGGAACGACACAGCAACGGATAGGGCAGGCGAGGGGCTACATGTTGGGCTGCATCTCAAGTTCCCAGGTCCCACTATTAAGCCACAATAGCGGCAAGAGTGGGCCCCCCCCCAACAACTTTTACTTCTGAAAAGCCCTCATTAGCAATGCATACCTTAGCTAAGCACCACACTACCTCCAACAAAGCACAATCACTGCCTGCATGACACTCCGCTGCCACTTCTCCTGGGTTACATGCTGCCCAACCCCCCCCCGCATGACGCAGTGTCCACAGCGCACACCAAAGTGTCCCTGCGCAGCATTCAGCTGCACTCATGCCACGCCACCCTCATGTCTATTTATAAGTGCGTCTGCCATGAGGAGGAACCGCAGGCACACACTGCAGAGAGTTGGCACGGCTAGGCAGCGACCCTCTTTAAAAGGGGCGGGGCGATAGCCCACAATGCTGTACAGAAGCAATGAGAAATATAATCCTGTGCCACCGCCATCAGGAGCTGCACACGTGGGCATAGCAATGGGGAACCTATGTGCCACACACTATTCATTCTGTCAAGGTGTCTGCATGCCCCAGTCAGACCGCGGTTTTTTATAAATAGTCACAGGCAGGTACAACTCCGCAATGGGAATTCCGTGTGCACCCACAGCATGGGTGGCTCCCTGGAACCCACCGGCTGTACATAAATGTATCCCATTGCAGTGCCCAGCACAGCTGATGTAACGTCAGCTGTAATGCAGGTGGGCAAAAAATTAATTGAATTACACTGTAGGCGAGGGACCCAAAAAATTGGTGAATTGGTTAATGTGGCTTAATTGGTAACTACGCCTGGAGGCAGCCCAGTTAAAATAAAAATTGCTTCAGGTGCAAGTTTCAACGCTTTAATGAGCATTGAAACGATTAAAAATGTTTACAAAAATTATATGACTGAGCCTTGTGGGCCTAAGAAAAATTGCCCGTTCGGCGTGATTACGTGAGGTTTCAGGAGGAGGAGCAGGAGGAGGAGGAATATTATACACAGATTGATGAAGCTAAAAGGTCCACGTTTTTAATGGTGATAGAGAACAATGCTTACATCCGCGGGTGCAGCCTACGTATTGCTTAGGTATCGCTGCTGTCCGCTGGTGAAGAAGAGAAGTCTGGGGAAATCCAGGCTTTGTTCATCTTGATGAGTGTAAGCCTGTCGGCACTGTCGGTTGACAGGCGGGTACGCTTATCCGTGATGATTCCCCCAGCCGCACTAAACACCCTCTCTGACAAGACGCTAGCCGCAGGACAAGCAAGCACCTCCAGGGCATACAGCGCAAGTTCAGGCCACGTGTCCAGCTTCGACACCCAGTAGTTGTAGGGGGCAGAGGCGTCGCCGAGGACGGTCGTGCGATCGGCTACGTACTCCCTCACCATCCTTTTACAGTGCTCCCGCCAACTCAGCCTTGACTGGGGAGCAGTGACACAGTCTTGCTGGGGAGCCATAAAGCTGGCAAAGGCCTTGGAGAATGTTCCCCTGCCTGCGCTGTACATGCTGCCTGATCTCTGCGCCTCCCCTGCTACCTGGCCCTCGGAACTGCGCCTTCTGCCACTAGCGCTGTCGGATGGGAAGTTTACCATCAGTTTGTCCACCAGCCCCCTGTGGTATAGCATCATTCTCGAACCCCTTTCCTCTTCGGGAATGAGAGTGGAAAGGTTCTCCTTATACCGTGGGTCGAGCAGTGTGTACACCCAGTAATCCGTAGTGGCCAGAATGCGTGTAACGCGAGGGTCACGAGAAAGGCATCCTAACATGAAGTCAGCCATGTGTGCTAGGGTACCTGTACGCAACACATGCCTGTCCTCACTAGGAAGATCACTTTCAGGATCCTCCTCCTCCTCCTCCGGCTATACACGCTGAAAGGATGATAGGCAAGCAGCATGTGTACCCTCAGCAGTGGGCCAAGCTGTCTCTTCCCCCTCCTCCTCATGCTCCTCCCCCTCCTCCTCCTCCTCAACGCGCTGAGATATAGACATGAGGGTGCTCTGACTATCCAGCGACATACTGTCTTCCCACGCCTCCGTTTCCTAGTGCAAAGCGTCTGCCTTTATGCTTTGCAGGGAACTTCTCAAGAGGCATAGCAGAGGAATGGTGACGCTAATGATTGCAGCATCCCCACTCAGCATCTGGGTAGAGTCCTCAAAGTTTCCAAGGACCTGGCAGATGTCTGCCAACCAGGCCCACTCTTCTGTAAAGAATTGAGGAGGCTGACTCCCACTACGCCGCCCATGTTGGAGTTGGTAATCCACTATAGCTCTACGCTGCTCATAGAGCCTGGCCAACATGTGGAGCGTAGAGTTCCACCGTGTGGGCACGTCGCACAGCAATCGGTGCACTGGCAGATTAAACCGATGTTGCAGAGTCCGCAGGGTGGCAGCGTCCGTCTTGGAGTTGCGGAAATGTGCGCTGACTCGGCGCACCTTTCTGAGCAGGTATGACAAGTGTGGGTAGCTTTTCAGAAAGCGCTGAACCACCAAATTAAAGACATGGGCCAGGCATGGCACGTGCGTGAGGCTGCCGAGCTGCCGAGCCGCCACCAGGTTACGGCCGTTGTCACACACGACCATGCCCGGTTGGAGGCTCAGCGGCGAAAGCCAGCGGTCGGTCTGCTCTGTCAGACCCTGCAGCAGTTCGTGGGCCGTGTGCCTCTTCTCTCCTAAGCTGAGTAGTTTCAGCACGGCCTGCTGACGCTTGCCCACCGCTGTGCTGCCACGCCGCGCGACACTGACTGCTGGCGACGTGCTGCTGCTGACACATCTTGATTGACAGAGGTTGCGTTGGAGAAGGAGGAGGAGGAGGGTGGTTTAGTGGAGGAAGCATACACCGCCGCAGATACCACCACCGAGCTGGGGCCCGCAATTCTGGGGGTGGGTAGGACGTGAGCGGTCCCAGGCTCTGACTCTGTCCCAGCCTCCACTAAATTCACCCAATGTGCCGTCAGGGAGATATAGTGGCCCTGCCCGCCTGTGTTTGTCCACGTGTCCGTTGTTAAGTGGACCTTGGCAGTAACCGCGTTGGTGAGGGCGCGTACAATGTTGCGGGAGACGTGGTCGTGCAGGGCTGGGACGGCACATCGGGAAAAGTAGTGGCAACTGGGAACCGAGTAGCGCGGGGCCGCCGCCGCCATCATGCTTTTGAAAGCCTCCGTTTCCACAAGCCTATACGGCAGCATCTCCAGGCTGATCAATTTGGCAATGTGCATGTTTAACGCTTGAGCGTGCGGGTGCGTGGCGGCGTACTTGCGCTTGCGCTCAAACAGTGGCGCTAGCAGCGTCTGGACGCTGCGCTGAGAGACATTGCTGGATGGGGCCGAGGACAGCGGAGGTGAGGGTGTGGGTGCAGGCCAGGAGACGGTAGTGCCTGTGTCCTCAGAGGGGGGTTGGATCTCAGTGGCAGGTTGGGGCACAGGGGGAGAGGCAGTGGTGCAAACCGGAGGCGGTGAACGGCCTTCGTCCCACCTTGTGGGGTGCTTGGCCATCATATGCCTGCGCATGCTGGTGGTGGTGGCTCCCCAGCTGATCTTGGCGCGACAAAGGTTGCACACCACTGTTCGTCGGTCGTCAGGCGTCTCTGTGAAAAACTGCCACACCGTAGAGCACCTTGACCTCTGCAGGGTGGCATGGCGCGAGGGGGCGCTTTGGGAAACAGTTGGTGGAATATTGGCCCTGCCTCTATGCCTGGCCACCGCACTGGCTCGGCCTGTGCCCACACCCTGACTTGGGCCTCCGCGTCCTCACCCGCGTCCACGTCCTATAGGCCTACCCCTACCCCTCAGCATGGTGTATTACCAGTAGTGCAGAAACAGAACGCTGTAATTAAATGTGCCGCTTATTGGCCTGTGGTTGGAGGCTCACTTCGCTTACCGAACGCACAGCAGAGCCAGGAAATAATTTTGCGCAAGCCTGCTGTAACACTTAGCTGGCTGCGTATGAATTAGGAGGACAACTACACCCAGCACAGACCCAGTACACTGAGGACAGTCACAGGCAGCCCAAATAGATTTTTTTTCCCAAATGTTTTTGGAAAGGCCCACTGCCTATATTCAATAAATATATGTCTTCTGTCCCTGCCTCACCGCTACTGGCCCTGGAGTATGTAAAATAACTGCAGACTGTTGCACTGTGGACAGGAATACAGCGGTGATGTAACAGCCAACACAGAGCCAGGAAATAATTTTGCGCAAGCCTGCTGTAACACTTAGCTGGCTGCGTATGAATTAGGAGGACAACTACACCCAGCACAGACCCAGTACACTGAGGACAGTCACAGGCAGCCTAAATAGATTTTTTTCCCCAAATGTTTTTGGAAAGGCCCACTGCCTATATTCAATAAATATATGTCTTCTGTCCCTGCCTCACCGCTACTGGCCCTGGAGTATGTAAAATAACTGCAGACTGTTGCACTGTGGACAGGAATACAGCGGTGATGTAACAGCCAACACAGAGCCAGGAAATAATTTTGCGCAAGCCTGCTGTAACACTTAGCTGGCTGCGTATGAATTAGGAGGACAACTACACCCAGCACAGACCCAGTACACTGAGGACAGTCACAGGCAGCCCAAATAGATTTTTTTTCCCAAATGTTTTTGGAAAGGCCCACTGCCTATATTCAATAAATATATGTCTTCTGTTCCTGCCTCACCACCACTACTGGCCCTGGAGTATGTATAATTACTGCAGGGCGTAATGCTCTGCACGGCCGATATACAAAAATGTGCAACACTGCAAAAAGCAGCCTCCACACTACTGCACACGGTTAGATGTGGCCCTAAGAAGGACCGTTGGGGTTCTTGAAGCCTAAAATACTCCTAACACTCTCCCTATAGCAGCTCCGGCACCAACAGCACTTTCCCTCCTCTATGTCAGAATGCATCTGTGGCGAGCCGCGGGAGGGGCCGATTTTTATACTCGGGTGACACCTGATCTCGCCAGCCACTCACTGCAGGGGGGTGGTATAGGGCTTGAACGTCGCAGGGGGAAGTTGTAATGCCTTCCCTGTCTTTCTATTGGCCAGAAAAGCGCGCTAACGTCTCAGAGATGAAAGTGAAAGTAACTCGAACATCGCGTGGTACTCGTCATGAGTAACGAGCATCTCGAACACGCTAATACTCGAACGAGTATCAAGCTCGGACGAGTACGTTCGCTCATCTCTAATTACAGTAAATGGGGCTGGATCTTCGTGTACTGCTGTCTCATGCTGCCCACAGAAGTCTATGGAGAATAGAGTTGCTGGAGGGAGAAAGAGACAGAGATTGTCAAACAGAGTGTTGCAGCTCCTAGTAAGTTTTTTTTTCACCTCAGTACTGGATTCACAGTTACACTGCTCAGTACTGCTATATAATATCCTCCTATGCAGAGGCTGTTTATGAGGGTGTACTACAGAAAGAGAGGAAATCCAGGTTTCCTCTTCTTTATGCGTGCTGTATGTTGGAAAAGTCATATCAGTTAGTCTGCACTCACCATCTCAAGGAAAACTGACAATTAGAAATAGAGTCTACAATGGGGAATACTGGAGAAAAACGAAGGATGCAAGCCACAAAATGTCCAGAAATTTTGATATGGCTGATGTACACACAGAAAAGCTTATTCTGACATAATTCAAACTAGACTTTAAATAATAGCATTCTAACTGCTTACATCACTGGTTGAAGCTTCGGAGCTTACTGATATTTTATTGCTAAGTACAGCATAAACAGTATGCAGTAGGCTACCAAGCTCCCGGTAGTGGTGGCTGTAGTTAAACAGAATTCTATCACTCAGGTCTATGTCTGTGCAGGAAATTATGAGCTGTGACCTGGAAATCAGAGCTCCGATTAAAATATTAAGTTATATTAAGAATGTAATCAGTATAGAATTGTAGACCTACAGACCTAGGCCTTCTTAAAAGGGTTGTCTGAGTTATAAATATTTTTAAATTAAACTTCCCAAGTCTGTAAATAATAAAATATTATATACTCATCTCTCGTGGCTCCCCTGTAGCTTCAATGCCATGGCTTAATTCCCTTGTGATGTACTTGATGCCACAGGCTGCTGCAGCCAATCACAGGCCTCAGCACTCTAATGTTGAAGTCTGTGAATGGCTGCAGCAGCCTGTGATGTCCCATAAACAGGCTGACTGCAGCCTGTTAATAAAGTGTCGCAGGGGAGAGAGCACTAATTCCAAAAAAATGATAACTCGAACAACCCCTTTTAGCAATTTATGAGGTCAATACATTATGTACATGGCATATAAAGACTCAGAAAGCTTTATGTTTCTGGTTTGGAGTGAGCTATAATATGGCAGCCATAGCAGTTTGTGAGGCCATAGTATTCCTTTGTATACCTTCAATTTCTTACAGAATCCGACACAATTGGAGATCGAGTAGACAATTGTTCAAAATGAATACTAGACATGACAAAAAAAAATGTATTGCAGAAAACAACCAATGCAACCAATTAGAAATATCTTTCACGTCAATAGCTTCCCAGCTGGAAAGCTAAGCATTCACAGACTCTTGACCTGATCGCTGAAAGATGGGATCAGTTTACATGTTGGCCTCTTTTATACTCTAAGTGGCCAATATGGGCAGATTGTTTATCTCAATACTGGGCTGCTTACACATGTCGCTATGTTTGTCCAGATTCAGTTTGTAGTTTTGCAGTCATCCTACTGCCCTGCTATTGTTCCTTTTTTGTTAGCACTGGTAGGGCAGTTCCTTTTAGCGGACGTCTCTTCCCCAGCTAATTAAAAAGAAAAACAACTTGTTTACTTCCCACCAGATTTCTTAGCAAAACCATTGGCGGAGCAGGGTGGGTGATGGGTGGCCTCGCTGACACTGTCTACACCTTATAGTTGTAATTTCTTCTTATGTAAACTTCATGGTGCTGCTGTAGGAGTGCATATAGAAGGCAGTGTGTGTACACGCGTTCCTCTACCTATCTTCTCCACTGTGGCGCTCCTCTGAGTAGCGGAACCAATAGGAGAAGTGAGGGGTGGAGGAATGTGAGTGCACACACTGACTTCCACGTGTGCCCTTGTAGCAGCACCATGTAGTTATTTACAGAAGAAGTGATTACAACTAGGCACAGAGAGTGTCAGCACAGCCATGAGGGTGTTCAACCAGAAGAAACACAAAATTAGTAAAAAATATAAAAATGACAGCAAAGCATACCACAAAGGGCACAACTTGGCCAGCATTACTTGGGAAGGAGGTCAGTGGCACAGAGAGATCACCGTTAGAGAGTGTTCAAACAATGTTATTTAATACACTGTGTAATTCCATTTGGAGGTTCTGTGACAGCAGCAGTAAACAGCGCTGTGGCGAAACCCCTGAATGGTAACAAACGGAGCCATTTACCTGTACAGTGTCCATTTTACAAGGGTTCCATTTGTGACAAACTTATTTGGAGTACAGAATACAGTTGCCTACGTTATTCTATACTCCAAATAAAATGGAAATGGGCAGAAATTAGAGATGAGTGAGCGTACTCGCTAAGGCAAACTACTCGAGCAAGTATTGCCATTTTTGAGTACATGCCCGCTCGTCCCAAAAGATTCGGGGGCCGGCGGGGGGCAGCGGGGGAGATCGGGAAGGTACAGGGGGGAGATCTCTCTCTCTCCCCCCCCCCCCCCGCTCCCCCATGCTCACTCCCACAACTCACCGCTCATCCCCGCCGGCCCCCGAATCTTTTGGCACGAGCGGGCATGTACTCGAGTAATTTGCCTTAGCGAGTATGCTCGCTCATCTCTAGCAGAAATCTTGTAAAATGGACACTAAAGTGGTGTCCATATCACAGAACAAGTGTATGGCTCCTTTTGTTTCCATTCAAGGATTCCATTCACAAGGCTGTTTTCTGCAGCTGCAGATGGAATCATACAGTGAGGGTGCCAGGGTCACAGACGGATCAATGTTACTTGGTATGGAGGGACCAAGGGCACAGAGGGACCACTGTTAGGCTCTGTTCACACTAGTGTCAGGTCTTTCCATCTCTCTGTTCTGTTTTGGGAGCAGAGAAACAGAAACATACAGTTCCATTTATTTCCAGAGCTATAAATATGGTCCTGTTAATATTCATTTTAATTTCTTGCTATTGTTCCAATTCTGTTATACTCTTAGGGGGCCATGCACTGGCAGTTAGTGTGAATGCTTTAACCCGTTGGTCACGTATCACCAATAAACAAGTAAATAATCAACTACTATTACTTGATTTACGCATTGCAAGCCTGGGTTTAGAATGTACCTACATTTTTAGATGACTTTTCAGAATAAGCTATCATGTGTGTATATGCGAAATAGTACAATCTATGGCCATTTACCAGTTTTCCACTCTTCACACTGCATCTCTATTGTCAGCTTTCCTTCAGCTGGTGGGTGGAAACTACTACTGTTTTGTCTGCCACACACAGAACGCAGAGGAGAAGATATTCTGCTTCCCATGCAGGGGTGTAACTAGGAAAGCCTGGGCCCCTTAGCAAACTTTTGAATGGGTCCCCACTAGAGATGAGCAAACGTACTCGGCCACGCCCCTTTTTCACTCGAGCACTGCGATTTTCGAGTACTTCTCTACTCGGGTGAAAAGATTCGGGGGGCGCCGTGGGTGAGCGGGGGGTTGCAGAGGGGAGTGGGGGGGAGTGTTAAAGAGAGAGAGAGAGACCCCCCCCCCCTGTTCCCCACTGCTACCCCCCGCTCCACCACGCCATCCCCCGCTCCCCGGCGCCCCCGAATCTTTGCACCCCAGTAGCCAGGTACTCGAAAATAGCGATGCTCGATTGAGTAATTACTTGAAACGAGTACATTCGCTCATCTCTAGTCCGCACCTTTCCCGAGCTTGAATACTACAGGCGAAAATGCACACAGTTGTGTGCATTCAGGCCTAAAATATTGCTTTTACGCTCAACGTTTTTGAAGCAATTGCACTTCATTTTTGATGCAGTTTTTGATCCAAAGCCAGAAGTGGATTCAAAAGGAATGCAGAATATAAAGGAAGGATTAAGATTCTTATTTACTTCTGGCATTGGATCAAAAACTGCCATAATAATTGCTGCATTTTCTGAAAGCTTGTGAAACCACCCTCAAATAGAGTTTTAAAAATAAGCTTAACAGTAAAGAATGTGCTAAGATAAAAGAATAACCATTAATTACTCACTTGTTAACTCAACGCTCCAGTTATGATGTTCTAGTGGTCCCCGCTGATCCACTAGACTACTAATATCCATGTGGAATCCACATCAAGAAATTTGGACGTTGAAAAATGGATGCGGATCCACAGTATAGTGAAAAGCAAATCTGTGAGTCATCCATGGATATCTGTCACAGATTTTGGGGAGGAATCCACCCCCAAAAAATCTGAACATACCCTAACTTTTATTTATTTTTTACATTTTTCTGTAAGTAAATGGAGCTAAGTTGCAATATCCGACAGAGCTCAAGAATGGCACTGTGTCTGGAAAAAAGCACACCGCCTATTCTGATCTTGGACAAGCCTATAAGAATGCAGACTATAATACCCTGCTAAGGCACACAAGCTTTATTTTACACATCTTTCCAACTTTAAAGATATTTCAAATTAATATTTCTAAACCTCAATAACTTACAGCATGTGGAAAATATTAACGAGATATAAGTAGCAGCTCCAAAGACTTCTAATAGCTCAGACTTGGCGTTTGGTGGAAGATCAGCAAGGGAGGCAGAACTAAGTCAAGTTAGAGAACTTTCACGCAGGATGGAATAAGTTTCATGACACACGCAGTTAGACTTGCGGATTTTAATGTGGAATTCCGCATTAGCAGATTTGGGTTTGTCCTGTGGTGTAATTCCATCCCGTGTGAAAGATCCCTTGGGTTCCATTGCTGTAAGGAATCGTGCAGAGCAATTACCTGAGCAATATACAAATAAAATAAATTGGAGTTTGGATTTCTCAGTGCTCTTAATGTCTTTTTATTGAGCAATAAACACACTAAGGAAAAATTTAAATGACAATACAGTATGATCTAACTATGTATGGCTGTTCATTTCTGTAGTACGTACGCATTATCAACTCACTTCACCAGCAAATCCAAATAAATGAGATTTTTTTCCTCCAGTCAGATTACTTAATTTGCACCGCATCTAAGAGACTTAATTAAAATATGCTAATTAAATTGTTGCTGGCTAAAAATCAGCATCTGAAATGGAGGGGGTACAGGACCAATCGGCATGCGGGAGGAAATCTTTTCACAAACCAGCTAATTGGAAATTAAACAGAATGTGTTGCAGCTCAGCTGGTAACAACAATTAACTTTCAATTACAATTTGTGGGTTTTGTGTAGGTACAGTACACAGAGGAAGCACAGAACATAGGGGAGACAGCTTCTAAGAATTGCCATAAACACAGAGACTCCTTTCTATCGACCATGGAGTGGACGCATTGTGCTAAATTGATTTGAACAGATTACAAATGTTTATCATGATTGCCAGAAAGCACCGGAACAGTAATTCATTAATTAACTAAACTTGTCTTTTTGCCTCTACTGTAAGAAATTTGGCCCACAAAGCTAAAGACATAAACAGTTTGCAATTTCAAACATTTTGTTTCACTTCAAATATTTTCTATCTGCACTAAAATACTAGATGTTTTCCCTCTAAAATTTACACAAATTGTTTTTTTCTTCACTTTCTTTAACTTCTTAAAGAAAATGAGACTAATGCATTTCATTATATGTTTGGAAACATTTACACTGCAATATAGCTAAAAACCAAGACTAATTAACACAATTAGACACAATGTGGATGCCGGATTTGAATTTTTTTTAAAAAGGCTGGCATTTCTGATTGAGTTGATTTTGGCAGAATCATTAAAAAAGCAGTCTGCTTAAAGGGAACCTGTCAGTAGCTCTGGGGCTGTTATGCAATTGGGGTTTGAGTATGTAAAGATGCCCCTGTGCTAACTGGCTGCTTCGGCATTAGCTGGAAAAAGAAGTAATCATTTACTATAGAGCAGTATTGGGCACATACACATTGCATATATAAAGCCAAAAACAGTACACCTGGATTTACTGTACATGCACATTAAGGACTCCTGTCCACGGGCGTAGCGATATCCCGCGGCAGATCTCCGCTGTGGGAGATGCCGCTGGGGGGCAGGGAAGAGCTGATGGTTCTCTGTGCTGAGCCTATCTGACAGATAGGTTCACCGCAAAGAATCGCAGCGATTTAAATCCCGCGAGTGAAGAATTGCTATGATTCTCAGCTCGTAGACAGCGGGGCTGCGCTTTCCATAGTAAGTCTACGGAAAGCATTCACTGCGTTCCCCGCAGACAGATTATAGCCACAGGAAACACAGTGAAAATTTGAAGGTGGACAGGAGGCCTAAAGTAAAGTACATATGCAGTAAAGTACTATCCTCCACTTAGTGTGCCCGTTGCTGCTGGAGATGAGTCCTGGACTCATCTCCAGTAAGTTATAACTTCTTTTCCTAGGTAGTGCTAGAATGGCAGATGTTCACAGGGACATCTTTAGAAAGTTGAACTCAAGCTGCATAAGAGCATGCTTGTGGTTTAGTGGCCCGAAAGCTGCTGGGAGGTTCCCTTTAAAGGGATTTTTTAGAATTTGTGTTTTAGCATAAGTGACATTTTACTACAAACAAATCACCTTTTTTAATTTACTTGTATAGAAAATTAATCTCCTAATTTTCTCTGGAAGCTCCCCCAGTACAGCAGCTGTGTATGTCGCAGCTACTTCATCACTTGGCCACCAATAACAGATCTGACAAATAGATAGGCTTGCTCTGTATACTGTGATTATGTCCTCCTCAGTGTGCATATGAATAAGGTGGTATAGAGAAGATTCACTTCTTGCAGTGAATGCTTCTTCTAATCTACTTAGAGTAATAGATGTGGCACTGTACAAATACTGTATGTGCAGTCCAAGTATGGCAGGAAGGAGAAGGTCATGTACAGTAGCTGTGAAAAACATTTATGTTGGGCTGTGACCAGCAAGGGAAAAATTTATGAATAAACTAGCTGATATACCCAGCCTCGCCCAGGTTAATTTGTTACAGGGTTTTATGTGTTGTTCACACAAAAAAATGTATAAAGTTGGGGTTACTTTAGAGGAACCAAGTAATAAAATATGTATACACATAGAAGAGCGTTAGATTCTCCTCAGACTGCATGTACCGATGTCCCTCTGCAGAATGTGCCACCCCTCCCACTATCTTCACTTTTTACCCTTAAAGGTAACTCCCCTTTTTATTAAAATTTACCCCAAGACTTGAGGTTGCAGCCCCTTCTTAGCCTTAAAGGCATGCTCCAACCCTGCAGTTCATAGCCGCTTTCTTCTGCTCAGTAAATGCACACAGAAGTGACTTAGATTCTTTTTAGTATATACACATAGAGGAGCAATAGATTGTCCTCAGTATATACACGTAGAAGTAAGGAAGATTCTTCTCAGTATACAAATCAGTTCCCTAGGCTTTAAGGGTTCTGAGAAAACAACTATCTTATGTATCACAGATTTTTTCACACTTAGAATTGATTATTGGAGTTGCGACCCCTTTACTTTTCCTATGTAGAACCTAAAGAATGCTCGCGCCAAATTTCACGCTTGTCTGACATAACAGACAAGAAAAGTTACATAACATATGAGGTCACTTACTTTTGCACTTAGAAATGAATAATGGAGTTGTGACCCATTTACGTTTCCTATTTAGGACCTAAGGAATTGTCGTGCTAAATTTTAAGCTTGTATGACACCGGGAAGTTAGAGAATTAGATTGGGTACATTACATAGAGGTGCACTTACTTTTGCACTTAACATTGAATAATTGAGTTGTAACTTGTAACCCCTTTCCTTTTCCTATTTAGGACCCAAAGAATGGTTGTGCCAAATTTCATGTTTTACGACACCGGGAAGTTAGAGAATTAGACTAGGTACATTACATAGGGGTGCACTTACCTTTGCAATTAGCATTGAATAATCAAGTTGTGACCCCTTAACTTTTCTTTTTAGGATCTAAACATTGGTTGTGCTAAATTTCATGTTTGTACTAGAGAACTAGTGATGAGTCAGTCAGTCAGTGAGGGCTTATGCCTTTATATATATAGATGGAGATTACATGTTTTTTTAAATCAATCAAGCTTTATTGAAAACAACAACTCGGGCAGAGGATGTGTAATCGACAAAGAAAAGGCATCCTTATTTCAAAATTTGACATACACTAAAGCAATTCAATACGAAAACCATTTGATAAGTGTGGTTAATTGGGCGAAATATCTAACATATGTAAATACAGCAGTCCGTAAAGTTGGTGGTCAAGAAATAAACTAACATAATTAGATATGATGAAGATGCAACTATGCTGGAAAAAGTACAGATGTCTAATCTCCAGTCATTAGGTCTCAATAAATATTTAATACCCAATGTTGTGTGTAAACAGAAAAAGTAAAAAAAAAAGATCCTACATATAGTTGAGTCCAGTAGGCAAAACATCCACAAGCAGAGATGCTCTATTTATATTAAACTAGTAATTATTAGGAAATTAATAGTACCAGTGTTTCTGTGGGTGCAATGCACCACATAGCTCTGCTACATGGTACATGGTACATGCATTATGATCCCCACACATCACATACACAGTTCTACTACATGGCTCCTCCTACAGTAGTGACATCACCACAGGTCCTTCAGCCCACCAGATCTCTGTGGTGGCAGTAGGTCGGTGTCTTCTGTCATGACCGCTGAGTTGTGTCTGAGATAAAAATGGCTTTGTTGTATTCTCATTTTGTTATTTTTGTCCTCCCTTTTTCAAGAGCCCTAAATGTGGTGTTCTTCTGTCAGTCAGGCTCTGTGTTTTATATATGTTGTAGGACCTTCGATGATGTGACCAGGGGTGGAGCATGAGAAGCAGTCACATACTAACTGACAAGTGGTCATTAGTAGTTTGATGGTTTAATACAATAGACTGCTCAGAGGATACATCAGCTGTAATAATAGGATAATAGGTCAGCACAGTTAAGGGTACAGGGGGGAAGGGTACTCAAATTACATGCTTTGAGGGAAATCCATTTTCGTAGAGGATTGTAACCAGTTATCCCAGACTTTAGCAAATTTGTGAGTACAGATTCTATGTTGATACAGCTACATTTTATGTGGCAATATATGGTTCACCTGTGGCCAACCATTCTGAAAGCTTAGGGGAATGGCATGCTTACCAGTGGTGGTCAATTACCCTCTCAGCGAAGTACAGAATTTCCAACAGAAATATGTGGGAGTACTGAGTCACTGACATCTCTGGGTCAGGTACAAAAAGACATGCTTTAGAGCACTGAGGGACCGGGGAACCCATTTCATCATTTAAGAATTTTATCACTTGCTTCCAGAAGCCATGCAAGATGAAAAAAGCACCTGAAGTAAAATGACACTTAGGACTTTCATCTAAATAATCAAGGCAAAATCTATTAAACCTGATGTGGAAGCTGACTTGTTAATGCAAATAAGTTAAAAAGTTGATTCATTTGTAGTAAAACTATTTACTTTAGAGGAGTTTTCTGGATCTAAAGTATTGATCACCTATCTTCAGGATAGGTCACCAATATTGGATCAATCAGAATCTGACTACCAGCACACCTATCAATCAGCTGTTTGACATGGACAAAGTGTGAATGCTGCAGCCCCTTTATTATATGCCAGGCACAACACCATTAATTTTGTAATGGAAGTCCCTGTTATTGTAGCTTAATCTCATTCACTTGAATAGGGCTGAGCTGTACTTAGGCCATATGAACAATATAACTGATGCCACAGACGAATGAAGAGACCACAGTGCTCATTTGAGTACAGCAGCCTCTTCAAACAGCTGATCAGAGGTAATGCTTGCAATCAGACCCCCATCAATCTGATATTGATAACCTATCTTATGGATAGGTAAGCAATATTTTAGTTTTGGAAAATCCCTTTAATCTGTAGTCTCTTTTTTAGGGTGGTTTCACATCTAAGCCCAGGTTCCACTTTCCTGCTCTGTTCAAGAAGCAGGAAGGGGGATTTACCTTGGCTGAGCAGCTCAGTTTCAGGATGGAACAGAGTAGTGCTGAACGGACACCATTGACTATAATGGGGTTCGTTCAGTTTCTGCTCTGCTGTCTTCCGGTATATTGAGAAAAAACTGTAGTGGAACCTCCAACTGGAGGTTCGAACACAGATGTGAAACCTCCCCTAATTATTATTTGCAATCCTTTATAGCATGAGTAATTGTAACAATTTAGTGTTTTGTATGAATAATTGGATGTAGATTTTAAACATAAGAAGTTAAGAAGTTTAAGAGTAAAGCTTATATGTAAAAAGGCACTGTTAGCTATAAAGTTCCTTTCTGTACCTGCAGTGCTTCCAAATGATTTCTACAACACAGCTACTGTGATAAATGGTTCTAAAAGGAAGATCTATGAGACCATGGGCCTTCAATTAACTGAACATGCATACATTTCTGAGAATTCCGTAGGAGCTAGAAGCTTTATTTTGCCTAAAGGCAGTAACAATGATAAAATGCAACATTTTGTCTGGGCTCTGCCGGATGCAAGACAAGAAATTAAACCCATGGAATTTTCTGTACATAGATACTCTCCCACTGGCCATACCACACTTATTCTACAGATATTAGTGAACTTATTTAATGCAGGGGGGGGGGGGTGAATATTAAATATTACCTATAGGTTTGAAACTTTTAGCAATCATTAATTTTTTCTAATATAAGTTGTTAATTGGCAAATACAAGACTGTAAACAGCTGAGTAGATGGTCTCTAGGAGTTCTGAGGGGTCATGTTATCACAAATCAATTAAGTTTCTAATTGATCTTTATTAAGAAGTTCATGGCTCAGCCTGTGGATGCTCCTGTACTACACACATTGTGCTACACATCCCCACACATGGTTGTTTCTTCTAATAATGGCGTATGTGTTGGATAAAATGACAGTGTGATAAGGTCACCTAGCGTCTGTACAGAGTTCTGGTCACTTATGGCAATGTAAAAATAAGCAAAACAAAGCAAAAAATAGTAATCCAGAGAATACTTTTAACATTCATTATGTATTTATCGGATAGGTGATGAATGTTAGATCCCTAGGAGTTTGGTATCTGGAACCCACACTGATTTCACTACTATCACGGTGAAGTGGAATTGTATAAGGCCTCCTTCACATGGACGATTTTCTACAGCTCAGTTACGCACTTCAAAAAATCGTGACTAATAGAACCAACGGTTTTCAATGGAAACCTTCAGATGAACGATTTGTAGCCACGTCAAAAAATTGCAACAAAAAAAATAGAACATCAGCGGGAAAATACAGCAACTGAACTTCCCTGCTGCTTCAAAAAATAGGCTTTGACCTATCTTTTGGCAGGAAATCATAGAAGCCTCCATAGACTCCTGTGGTAGACTATGCGAGACCGCCGGCAAAGGGAGATTAATTTCCCAGCAGCGTGATGCTGAGTTCCCCTGCAGAGGAAAATAAGGAAATCCCCAGCAGTGGGGGAATCCCTTATTCTCCCCTGCAGTGAAATCCCGGGCACACGCTGCCAATGAGAGTACCTGTTTCCTTCAATCTAATCAGTCTAGGATGCTAGAAGCAAATACTTCATTGGTTTTTTTACTAAATGCTAAATATCTGTGCTCTTTGCACTATATATTACCCATGTTCTCTGAATTTATTGTTTGTCTTCTGCCTCATCTTGGTTAAAGTCTATAAAATTAGAGAATAGGCTTTGGACTGTCCATGTATTCCTGATAATTATTTCCCAAGAATGTCTTTTTTCTTTCTTTTTTTAAATTTTTAAATTTTAGTAAAGATAAACTGATAATGTGGATCCTTTATTGTGCAATGGGTGCAGGATTTTCGCTATTTTATCGTATATATAAACGTTCTACTTGAATCTTAATAAAACCATTAAGAATTTTTAAAAAATATAGCCATACCAAACTTCAGAGCAATGCATTTTTATATTACTTAAGATGACGAAAACAGATTTTCCTGTCCATTAAAACCTAAAGTCATTCTTTATCTGTACTTTTCAGAAATGTATTATTGTGACAAGCAAAGTCAACACAAGGTAATATGAGCCACAAGGGTAAAATGTTATATGGAATTCCGATATCAGCCAAACAAACTGAAACTCAGAGCCAACATACTGTCGTCCCCTTCCACCACAGGCTGCTATGTTTATGGTATTTCATTATTCAGCCAAGCAATAGTCCCAGAGACGCAACTTTCTCTTATTACCTGACATCACTGGAATCATCTCACACTCTCAAGGTTGGGAGGATGAAGTGGTAAAGAGAGGTTTCCTGTCTCTAGGGAAATCATTGTCTCATTGCAATGAGTTTCTGATGGTACAATACTAGTAAAGCACACATATCACCTACACTTAGTAATAGAATGTGACATTTAGAGCTATTTAATGCAAAGGAGTCTGTAGGATGGAACATTTCTTTGTACCCAAATTATGCTACCTGACAGTTGTCTGCTACAGCGTAATACAGAAAAATAAAAGGAGCAGAATTGAGTAAAAATATATTGGAAAGTTGCATTCAATCTTATGCATAGCTAAACCAAACATGACAAACTTTGCATGAACTTCCGAATTCTAGAACACCAATATTCCTCCTGGTATAATATTGTGTGTTAGAATGCTTTATGAGATACACTGCTATTCTACATCAATATGGCTGTTGTCAAGAATGGGGTTCTTATGTCTTTGTGAGACTGTCAAGTTTAGCAGCCAAGAGCTGGTGAATAAAGCCAGTCAGTAAAGCAAGATCACTCCTGAAGATACTTGATCTACAGCTTGACCTCTTCATTAACAGAAACCAAATAAAGGAGTCTCTGTCATGGAAAGGCTGCAGCTGCCAACGTCTCCAAAAAATGTTATCTGTGAATTCTGTCTGAACATAAATTGGAAGACATTTTTAAAAATCACACAGTTTATATGCTGTGTCTAATTTTTTTGCTTTGCAGAATCCGTGGTCAGCGTCCGCATCAAATACTGTTCATAGCATGCTACAGGCTTTCATTAACATTGCGGACAGGTCGTGGATTCTGCATCATCGCCTAGCGATGGCGCGGGAAAACAAAACATTTGAAAAAAAATCTGTACTGCGCATGTCTGACGGCAGCTTGCCACAACCATCCGCAATGCAGAAAAAGAAGAAAGAACACAGGTATGCAGGGTCACCGGCCATGGTTAGGGTCAGATTCCGCTGCAGGCTCCTGAATGTGGAATCCAACCTATTTGTGTGCAGGTGGCCTAAGGCTGCTTTCACATCTGTGCTTGGAGGTTCCATTCTCCTTCACCATTATAGCAGCAGGAAAGAGGAAACCCTTGGCCAAACAGATACGTGGTATGACAGATCCGAACAGCACCGAATGAACCCCATTGATTATAAGGGGGTCCATTTAGCTTCTGCTTAGCAGTCCGGCATTCTGTTCGATGTAGAAGTGCTGCATGCAGTGCTTTTTCTTCTGGTATTTGCGCCAGATCTATGACAGAACTTCTGAACTAAGGTTCAAGAACAGATGTGAAATTGGCCTCACACTACAACATATGTGGTGGGGGGGTAAATAAAATATACTCTTCAACATTGAAATTGCAACACGAAAAAGTTGTGGAATTATGAAAATCACAGGATTGATAAACATGTATATGAAAATGATACAAAAGTGGAAACAAAATGTTCAAAATATCTCAGTTTATTCAGCATCAAGTATGAGTGCCACATGCAGAAATGCACGCAGTTATACACCTTGGCATGCTATGAATAACGTTATTATTGGTTGTCTGAGGAATGTTCTGCCACGTTGGATGCACTTGGATACACAAATCATCAAGACGCACTGCTGGCAGCTCCCTTTGCAATTGCTGACCAGTGGCATCCCAGATGTGCTCCACAGGAGACGAGTCCAGAGATGCTGCAGACTATAATAGCACATTTAGGCCACGCAGGCTACTCACAGTTGCAGAAGCAACATGTGGCCTGACCTTGTCGTGTTAGGAATGACTCCTGGGACAATTTGAAGAAATGGTCATACCACTAGTTTCACAATATAATTCTGAGCTATTAGTGTACCTGGAATGAAGAGAAGAGAGTTCGACTACAGTACATTATGGCCCCCCACACAGTAATTCCGAGAGTAGGACGGATAGACCTCTATTCCAGCCTCTATTGCCGTCTTACTGTGCACCATGATAGCCTTTGAAAGCAGTGGTGTAAGGTCAATGGAACATCTGTTGCTGGACGTCTGGCTTGTAGCCCAGTGACATGCAAGCACCTTCTGATAGTTTGTGTAGACACTGTTCGAGGCCCTTGGCTTGGGATGTGATGTTCAATTTCACTCGGAGTACAGAATGCATCACTATGCGCCATTCTTCTAACCTGACAATCCGTCATGCAGAGGTTCACCGCTGCAGCCTCTTGCTGTCATTGAGATTGCCATGGTTCTCCTAACCACTGGGACACGCAATGTAGAACAATACTGACATTTTGGCCTATGCATGTAGAGATCTGCTGGAGTGATAAACCAAGATCTCTCATTTCAAGCATTTTGTCCCTCTCAGTTTGCAACAAATGGTGATAACTGGCACATCGTGAACAGGAAGCATCACACAATTATATCACAAGACTTTATCCAATTTTTGAGGTTAAAAAATTAACATTTTTCTTAATCTGGCTATTATACCATTGAAGCCCCTCCCACATGCCACAGATTGCAGCTAGGTGCTTGAAAATTTGAATATATTAGTGACACCTTCTACTTCTTCGATTTGTATAACCTTATGACTTGTCCATCTCGGTGTTGCAATTTCAATGTTGAGGAATGTATAAAAAAAACTTGATATTGAATTTGCATGACTTGTGTAAGTTGGCTAGGTAGAGATTTTTTATGCAGAATTCCATTTCAATCTTATTTCTCACACACTGCATGATCTGCAGTAATTATAATTCAAAATGAATCTATAAAAAGTTGTGGATGCAGAGCTAATGGACCATTGCTTTTTACTGGAATGTATATTGACTGCAAAGTTTAGCGAACAGAGGAATGTACATAACCGGTAAAGCACAAGAAGTATCTTTTGCAAGGCATAAAAGGCATCACAGACAGCAAATTTTAATATTCTGTGATTGGACCCATGTACTGTATGGCACATAAACAGGTCCATAATACAGTTTATGGACCATCAGAATTAGCATTAGAATTTGTGTAGTACATTGTGGGTAAATCTAAAAACTTCACCTCAAATAACTTCTTTCTGTTAGGCTTCTTTCTGTGCAATATCACTGCGTTTTCTCGCAGTGATATTGCGATTTTGTGTCACTACAAAGTCGTGCGACATTGTACTGCTGCTTTGCTGGGATTTTCAGGGGGGCTTAAAAGATAAGACCTAACCCAAAAATAAGCCCTATATGCAGTAAAAAAAATAAACTCATCACCTAATAGCCGCTGTGAGGTTCGCCTCGCATCTGCTCTGCATCTCTGGCAGACTTGCTTGTAGTTTTCAGCAAGCGCTTCCTGGCTTGGAGGTTCAAAATCCCCGCCTCCAGGAGACGCTGGCTGTGATTGGTTCTCAAGCTCTGTGGCTCAGCCAATCGGAGCCAGCATTTGAAGAACCAATCACAGCCATTCAATGCGATGATCGACTGCCTGTTTACACAGGCCGATTGCCCTTTGATTTTTATGCCTGTAGAAACTGAACGATGAATGACGAGCAAGCAAATATCATTCTTCATTCAGTCGCAGACAGTGTTTACACTGCATCATTATCTTTCAGAATTACAGGATCCAGTGAGAATCTGAACAAAAATTGTTACAGGTGAAAGTGCCCTGACACCTGCCACACATGGAGCAGGCTTGGCTTCCAAGCCTACTCCATACTGGGACACCTGACATCCACCATACATGTATGGGGTACATTGGGAAATGGTTATGCAGTCCCTTCAAGTATCTTGCCATATTCTTGTGGTTTCAGTAGAAATAGAACTAAATTTTGTTATTTGCATATTTTAAAGCAACCTGTCATATCCTCACAGTACCATAGGTTCTGGTACTATTAGGGGAGATGACACTAGGCCGGGTGATGTATTTTTTATATTCACCTACTCCAGCAATGTTCCCCTCTGAAGTTGGACCATGATGCAAAAATCTGACTCTTTTCAGAATCTCATGCACCAGCTCTCCTATACAAGTCTATGGAGAGTCTATGAAAAGACTCAGATTTTGTGCCGTGCGCTGACCTCAGAGGAGGACACCATTGGATCGGAGGAGTGGGTGAGTATAAAAAATACTTCCCCCGGCTCCCTGTTACGTCTTCTTACAGCACCGTAACTTAGTTAATGGTGCTGTGAGGATGTGACAGGTTCCCTTTAAGTATATGTCATTATATTTGTTTCTTGTTGATTCCTTATATGTTTTTTTCCCCATTTTTTATACTAAGAACCAAAGCACAGGGTTACAGTATCTGAGCTCAGTAAAGGAAATCTATCATCTAATTGCTGTAGGTATTGATTAGACATGACTTTCCAGAGTTTATATATAACAACATGTGCTGCTGAATTAGATGAAGAAGGGACAAAGCACATCCAATACAAAGCTGTAGGAAAAAAAACATTGTGCTATCAATATAGCTAATTTAATAATATTAATGTCTGTTTATGCATGTTTTCCCCAGTATCTTCACACCTGCAATGAAAAGACTAATTAAAATGAAGCCAAGTTACATATTTTCTCCTCCTGCAGCAGCCATGACTCTTGTGATGTATTATATTTGTATAGCCACATGCTGTTTCAGATAAGACAGGCCAAGTCATTCTGGTCTTGCCCACAGCTACTTCCTCAGACTTGACACAAACATGGATGAGGCTTTTACGTGAAATCAGTAGTTCACTCTGTTCACAAAAGTCATGTTATTATTATACATCCTTTGTCTAGACATCCCAGCCGACAATACAGGTCAACAATATTTCTACCTGTGAAAGCAATGTCCTTGCAGTAAGCTACAATGTTCATAATGAGCCGGAAGAAATCCAGCTATTTATGAGTCACGGACCATCGTTATTTATGGAAGAAATTACAAAACCTAAATCATTCAAGACATAATTAACCTGAAGAAGACTTTCAGAATTTTCAGTATTACCTCTGTTGATTTGAATGACAATTGGACATATTTTTTTAATTTATACTTTAGCCTAGTCCTTCTATTCCGACTAATTATGGGCTGCAACGACGATTTTTAATACCTTACATTGACTGTCACAGAACAATAACACAATCTATTATTAAAGCTTGACTTTCTTGTGAGCAGCAGTTGTAGAAGGAGCAAAAACCTGAACCAATTATTCATCAGGAAGTAGATTTCAGACTACCACAGTCTCCTTGTAAACAATAGTCATAGAGCACTGCTCTGCCTTAATAGAGCAGAGCTAAATAGGAAGTACTAAGAAAAATAAATAGCAGGTAAGAATCACCTCTAGGCACAAACTTGCACATAATTTCTGAGCTCACAAATTGAGCATCCACTTTAAAGGTGTTGTCCAGTTGTAAATTATTGATGGCCTATATGCGGGATGGGTCATAAATACTAGATTGGCGGGGGTCTGCTGATCAGCGGTTCATCAGGCTAATGCACTCGTGCACTGAACTGATTTCTGCAGGAAAGAAACAGCTCCGTTCCCATTGCAGTGGCTGGATATTGCAGTCAGGCGTTATATTGCAGCCATTCAATTCAATGGAAACTTTGCCTGTAATACCAAGCTTGGCCACTGCAGTGGGGATGGAACCATCTACTTCCTGCAGAAATCAGCTCACTGCATGACAAATTGATTGGCGGGTAACTGAAGTGGCAGAATTCTCTAATCAACTATTGATAGATTGTCCGAAGGCTAGGCCAACAATAGTTTACAACTAGACAAACCCTTTAATTTTTGCAACGACTAAGATAATATTTGAATGCATGTCATAAATGAGAGGAAATGGTTTATTGGAGAGGCTTTAATGGCATGGCTGTTACCTGAAAGGAAAACAAAATGTCCTATTTTAGAATACACTTATTAGACAGTGCCTTTAATATACAGATCAATTTAGTTTTTTTTCTTTCTATAACAAATGTATCATTTATCTTCACAAAACACCTTCATTTGAAGGGCAGTGTTAAAGGGGGTTTTCAGGGTTTCCTCACCCTGAGGATAGGTCCTCAATAGTTGATTGGCTGGGGTCCACCACTTGGGTCTGCGGCTAATCAGCTGTTCCAGTGCTCACTGTCATCAGCATAACACACAGGGTACGGAGCAGAAGCTGATGCTCCAATCCCTGTCTAGTGTCCGCACCGGTAATTGCAGACACAGCTCTCATTTATTTTAACGAGATTTTACCAGCATCGACCACTACACAGGGGTTGGAGCATCAGCTTAGCTGATCGGTTATGGTCCCGAGCGATCCCTAAAGATAGATCATCAATAGAAATTGCCTGGAAAACCCCCTTTAAGGCATTTCCACATGCTCATATAATTGCTCCTGTGTAAACCGGACAGGAATCAGATGACAAACGAGCAAATGTACATTTTCCAACTGATCTCATCCTTCATGCCGTAGCAAAAATTATTGTTGTTGGCAGCAAATGTCTCTGTGTAGACAGGGGATGTGCTGCTGAGAATAATGAAAATGTATAGGGAACCAGCCATCATATTAATGATCAGTTGTCCCCCATACAGTTTTCATTGGCCTGCGTGAAGGCTCTTTAAAAGAGCACTGCTTGACACTGTTGTCGATTCGTGCTCACTATGACCATTAAAAATTGGCCTACCTAAAAGGACCTATGCTGTTTGCCTATCCAACTGCAGTGTCTATGTAATTGCCACTGTTTTGCAGTATGTCGCACAACCTCATAAATTCAGGTAATTGCAAATAATAATGCTGATATGGTTGCTATCTAGCTCTTTGCGTTCCTGATTTCTGACCTATAAAAATTGACCTGTTTTTTACTAGCTTCTTATCTTGTTCCCTGGTGCTTTGTATGATTGAATCCTACTGACTGCTTGAATGGACTCTGATTATGCTTTACATCTTGACTTGGTACCGTGTTGCTTACAGTTTCTGTCCTTCCTATTCCTTACTCTGATGCCATCCTTGATCTGATAATTATGCATTTCTTTCTTGCTGCTATAGGACTCCAATTGCTCTGGTTACATTCTTCTTTTGTACAATTTAATAAGTTTGTGGTAAATCATCTTGAAATCAAGTCCTTTAGCTAGCAGATGGCCTTTAACCCTAACTAAAGCCTATGGGAATAGAAAGACCTATATGTAAAGAATGAAATGATCCTAATTAGAGATGAGCGAACATGTCCGTTACGGACACATCCGCACCCGGACACCGGCTTTGCCGAACACTGCAGTGTTCGCGCGTAAAGGTCCGGGTGCCGCCGGGGGGCGGGGAGATGCGCGGCGGCGCGGGCGGCAGTAGCGGGGAACAGGGGGGAGCCCTCTCTCTCTCCCTCTCCCCCCCACTCCCCGCCGCACCCCCCCGCGCTGCCACGGCGGCCCCCGAACTTTTTTCGCCCGAACACTGAAGTGTTCGCAAAGTTCGGTGTTCGGGCGAAAAAGGGGCGGGGCCGAACGTGTTCGCTCATCTCTAATCCTAATGTTTTCGCCCCTGAATATCTGTATATCTATAGGATTAGAATCATCTAACTATATTAGGAAGTTTCACCGATTTGACACTATGCACTTTAACTTTACATATCATATTCAGAGTGCAAACCGACTTGTTAAACTACAGTTTCTTATTACAGTCAGTAAGAATTTAACAGCCAAAAGGTATAAAAAACGTACAGTAGCTAAAGACATCTACAATACTGTGGATATTTTTAACGGCAAATGGACAATAAAACAGCAGCTTGTTCTCTACTTGCAGAAATACATCATTTCACAGAATGTTAACTTTCTTCCGCTAAGTATAACTACCAAATCAGGTTTTTCCACCACAGTCTTCTAGACAACTGGATAGCTATAATCATGCTCCGAATGGAGTCCTGCATTGCATTAAATTTGTTGTATTTTGAACCCACTGAGAGATATATTTGGGATGTATCCACTGCATGTGGCTATCAGACTGAAAAGCCTCCAAAGATTTCATAATTCTTGAAAATAAAGGGCTTCTTGACAGCTGTGCTTTTTTTTATTTCCATGAGCTTCAGGTCATTAATTTTGATTGTGTGCTTCACCCAGGGAGACGCACACAAACCACAAAGCTAAGTGACAAAAGAGCTAAGTTCCATCAGAATCTTGTTGACAAATCAAGAGCTGAGACTTGAAAGCTCAGACTTTTTGTTTATGCTGAGACAGCTTGTCTCCAAGTGTCTGTTCCTTTGTCTTTCTGTTGATGTATTTTCTTGTTTGCTTTCTTGTCTATGCTCACTTTCTAATCAACTTGATGAATCTGGTCTTAAACATCACTTTTTTCAGCTGAGATTTTGGTAAGCAAAATGTCCATCATATCACAATTTATTCTTTCTTTCCTTTAACATTTCCCAAGTGAAATATATTAGTGTCACCACCGCTTCTAATTATTACCTGTGAGTGTGATCATTAGGGGTTAATCCTAACTTAAGTGATAGCATTAAAAACCACTCACATTATCTGCATGCTCTACAGCGTCTTTTAATGGCTCTTGTCTTCAGAAGTGAGTGGGCAGACAGATGCTGATCAGGGCCATCACCATCTGTGCCTGCCCACTTCATCCACTTTTTACAGATGTTGACATCTTTACCAGCTGGAACAGCTATATTCAGCCTTGTCATCATATCAAAAGCACTTATCAGCCCAGTCAGTTGTTTTAAAGCATACCTGAGTTTTCAACAAGTTTCCTAAAATAGATCAGGTTCTCCTTACAGCTTTTCTGCTGTTTGCAATCCACTTTCAGGGAGTAGGCATATAGCAAGTCAACCATTCTCCCAGTAGTTCACTGTCCTGTACTTCCTTTCCCTTAGTTCTCATGCTGCATTGCATTGTCTCTAGTCCAATTCAGAGAGACAGTATCTGGATGTTCACCCTGCTGCTGTCCTAGGATGATTCAAGCATTCAGAGACATTTGGGCCAAATGGTTAGTAAACCCACTACAATGTGTGCACAAACACACACAGATAGACACAGACTCTATACCACCAGGAGAGTCAGAGCTTGTGAAAATCATTATCAGTGTCTACAGATCTGTCAGCCTGCAGCCTCTGATTGCATGGGAGATACCTGTAAAAATAGCTTCTGCTAAAGATAAATAATATTCCAGTTGGTTTCTGAAAATTAGTGACCCATGGTCTCCTCTCTGTCAAACTACTGCTAGCTAGGAACTGGAAGACAAATCGTATCCCCTCATTGACCAATATAACCCAATTGCTCTCTGAACACTGCATTTACGAAAAAATATTTGCTTATAGAAATGATAAAGTAAAACACTTCATGGAGACTTTGGGGCTCTGGCTGAATCATACCCAACTAGATAAATTTAAGCCTTGATGGGTTCCTAAGAGGTTGTTTCTGTTTCATGAGAGAGAAGCATTCACAATTAATATACTAGAAGTACGATATCCATTATTTCAGTTTGGAATATTTGTTATCATCTTTAGATGAATATACCATGATTTTAGCTCTAAGGTCTGGATCCTATTATCCCAGTTTATTACCCACTTTTCCCTGTCTCCCCTCCCCCCCAATGTTGTTTGATGTAATGCAAATTTAAAGATCTATATTTTGGAATTGTATGATATCCAGATACACAAGTAGAGAAAAGTATATGATCAAGCAAATTCCATTCTGTGTATGTTTTGTGATGACATGCCAATTGATCTTAATAAAAAATTAATTAACAATAAAATAGCTTCTGTTAAAGAAATGTCCCACAGACACTCTGTACCTAATAACAGAGAGTGGATTGCATAGAAGCTGAAAGGGAGACCCCTAGTGATAGCCACTTCGAATGTGATTTACAGTAGCAAGACAACAAACTTTTTAATGCAAATATATTACAGAAATGATGAAACTAACATAAGCTAGTAGATGAGCAGAAGTTGTTTGAAAAATTAGTGTCCCTTTAATCTCATGTAGTTCAGTCTAAAATGACAGCAGAAGAAAGATGCATGCTGGTGTCCAGTGGACTTTCAGAAACATTTCCCCCATACATGTTGATTTTTTTAGTCTGCATAAAAACTACAAAGAGCTTTAAAGAAAGTCACGACTTTGTGATTGCTTCAAACAGTCCTCAGCAGATCCCACTAACTTTGATAGGGTCCATCAGGACTCCATTGAGGTTCCACTATTCTTGCTTAACAGAACCACTGATGGAGACTCCCAATGGAAGTGTATAAAGAAAATTGTTCTTGTAAATGGGAAGAACTTGAAAGACAAAGTATTTTACAAAGGTTGGATTTTAATGATTAAAAAATTACTAAAGACAGGGAATACACTGTACACTATGGTATTAATGAGATTATGCATAAATCTTACTTATAGCTTGGGGTTAACAATATTTCATGTAAACTGTAAGACAACACTGATATTCTAAGCCTTGTTCAGCATCAGCCATACGCCTGGCAGTTGACCCCCTTCCTATAATATAGGCTGAGATGTAAACCACTTATCTGTCTTCTGCAACTGTCCTTGAGGTCAAGTGCCACCACTTTGTCCACAGTGGTGGCACTGGAAAACCTGATGGGAGGCATGTGGAGAAAGCACATAGCTATCCCGACAACTCTGTATACTATTTTCTGGTGTGGGTGCCTTTTTAAGTCTGAGCTTAGATGTTTCCTGTTCTGCTGACCTGTCAATCAAGCCAGGAGATCAAACAGTATATCTCACGAGAAACCTATGGGGGTGCTCGGCGTTCTATTTAAATCCCATTTTGCTGAATACCTGTGTCTTCTGTGATTATAACTAGAGATGAGCGAACCTACTCATTTCGAGTAATTACTCGATCGAGCACCGCGATTTTCGAGTACTTCCGTACTCGGGTGAAAAGATTCGGGGGGCTGGGGGAGGTGTGGCGGAGCGAGGGGTAGCAGCGGGGAACAGGGGGGAGCCCTCTCTCTCCCCCTCTCCCCCCCACTCCCTGCTGCAACCCCCCACTCACCCACGGCGCCCCTGAATCTTTTCGCCCAAGTACGGAAGTACTCGAAAATCGCGGCGCTCGGGTGAAAAAGGGGCGTGGCTGAGTACGCTCGCTCATCTCTAATTATAACCTAGTTTATTGATTATTCTCTTGAATTAACCATCTCCTGTCTGAACAATATTTTATTTTGGACTGATTGATTACTCTCTGCTTGTCATTTTGTGACTTGTAGTACTCTTGGTTGGACCTGGCTCTGTTCCTGAGTGTGGATTCTGCTGTCAGTTAGCTCCATCACTCAAGAACTACTCTGGAGACGCTACTTAAAGGGGTTGTCCCGCGGCAGCAAGTGGGTCTATACACTTCTGTATGGCCATATTAATGCACTTTGTAATGTACATTGTGCATTAATTATGAGCCATACAGAAGTTATAAAAAGTTTTATACTTACCTGCTCCGTTGCTGGCGTCCTCGTTCCCATGGAGCCGACTAATTTTCGCCCTCCGATGGCCAAATTAGCCGCGCTTGCGCAGTCCGGGTCTTCTGCTCTCTTCAATGGAGCCGCTCGTGCAGAATGCCGGCTCCGTGTAGCTCCGCCCCGTCACGTGCCGATTCCAGCCAATCAGGAGGCTGGAATCGGCAATGGACCGCACAGAAGAGCTGCGGTCCACGGAGGGAGCAGACCCTGGCGGCCATCTTCAGCCGGTAAGTATGAAGACGCCGGACCGCCGGGATTCAGGTAAGCGCTGAGCGGTTTGTTTTTTTAACCCCTGCATCGGGGTTGTCTCGCGCCGAACGGGGGGGGGGGGGGGGGGGGTTAAAAAAAAAAAAACCCGTTTCGGCGCGGGACAACCCCTTTAAAGATTCTTACCAGCAATGTCCAGATCCCTGTATAGGGGTTTAAGGACGAATACCTGCAGTCCATTGCCTCTACTACCCAGAGTAGCCCGCAGCAAGTCTGGCTATGGAAGTGCAGTTGCTAGATAGGCAATTCCCCTGACACAGCACCATTACAGGCAGTATTTATTTGAAGCTAAATGGATTTTACTGTAGAAGAACTTTCATATCAGACTTATATTGGTATATTACATTTGTAAATAGCTTTTTTAGCTCTTTATTATAGTTTATGGAAATATCTGAAGATGACATTATTATTTTCTTTGGGTAATTGTATTCAGTTCCCAAGATACAAAAGCACCCACTAAGGTTATTGGTATAATAGCAACTACTGAAATATTGTAACTGAAGGGCAAACACATTAAGAAGAGAGAATTAATGTTAGGAAGATATAACAATAAGCAAAATACATTATACGTAAAGACATTATCCTCAAGGAACCTACATGAATAGACAGTATAATGAGGAGGATATTGTTAGGATGATATTATTTAATAGTTAAATATAATAGAAATCACATATATAGTATAAATGTTCGCAGCACAATTATTCAGAACTTCGACCTCGTTCACATAAGCGCTCCTCATTTGCATTGTTTTGCGCTGTTTTATGAATCATGGTGTTAAAAGCATTTACCAGAAAAAATAACACTGTATACTATGCTATTTTTCTGGTAAATTTAACAGATTCTGCGACTGAGGCTCCTAATGGAATTTCCAATGCTGATATGATGGAGGCCTTACAATTACTCGTCAACAGACAATTGGTCTTTCAGGCAGTCGTGCATACATAGTGTCTGATTATATCTGAAATGGCTTGCCTGTATAGTCTTTTTGAGAAGTCCAGCAAAGATGCCTTTAACTATACATAACTAGAGTATTACATTGGTAGTAATATGGCAGCAGAAACGGGCAAACTGCACCCAGGAAGACTTATTAACCTATTAAATGGGGCTCTACAGAATTAAAAGCTCCTGGCTGCTCTCTTCCAAAAACAGCGCTACTCCTGTCCACAGGTTATGTTCAGTATTGCAGCTCAGCAATAGTGAAAGGGACTGAGCTGCAATACCAGACACAACTCATGGACAGAAGTGGCCTTGTTTTGGAATACAGCAGCCATGTTTTTCTAACCCTGGACAACCCCTTTAAGAACATGGCCAGTTTTGATACTTTATAATGTGGCAATTTTTGTGTTTTTTTCATCTCTTGAGTTTTAAAAACGAAATTTTTTAAATTTTTCAATAACAAAGCCTTATGCGGGCTTCATTTTTTTTGTGGGGCAAGTTGTATTTTTAAATAGCAACATTATTGGGTACCTATAAAGTATAATGCTCTTTTTTTGAGGTAGCAGGGTGAAAAATATTAATTCTGCCATTGTTTTTTGGGTTTTGTTTTTGCAATGGTCACCATGCGGGATATAAATGACATGATAACTTTATTTTGCAGGTTGTTACAATTACAAAAATACCAAAATTCTATATTTAATTATTAGGTTTTTTTTCTAGTTTTGCACAATGCAAAAAAAATGTTGCCTTTAAGAATACATTATTTTTGGCTTGCTGCATTTAAAGGTCCATAACTATTTTATTTTTCCATCCATAGAGCTGCGTGAGGGCTTGTTTTTCACTGTGTATGTGGCAAAACACACCGGTTTTTTTACACGGACACAAGGATCACAGGAAAAAACTCATGCTGTGCCCTATTCTGATGCCTATTCAAGTCAATGGTGATACAAAGGGATAGACAGCACTCAGATGCTGTCTGTATACTCTTTGCTTTTCATCAATCCATTTCTAAGAAATGCAGAAAAAAAGAACTGAGCTTGTTTAAGTCTTTTTTTGTGGATGTGATAAATGGATGACAAGCTGAAGTGAAAACAATGGGCACACTATCTGCATACAGATGGCATATGAAACAGCAATGTTTTGTGGATGCAACAAAGATGAGTTTTTTTGCACAATTATAAAAGTGTCATATGTCATTTTGCTGACAGTTTCGGTTCTGTCTGGAGATGAGCGAGCATACTCGCTAAGGACAATTACTCGATCGAGCATTGTCCTTAGCGAGTATCTTCCCGCTAGGAAGAAAAGGTTTGGCTGCCGGCATGGGTGACAGGTGAGTTGCGGCCATGAGCAGGGGGGAGCGGGGGGGAGAGTGGGAGAGAGAGATCTCCCCTCCGTTCCTCCCCGCTCTCCCCCACAGCTCCCCGTCCGCCGCTGGCAGCCGAGTCTTTGCTCCCGAGCGGGCAGGTACTCGCTAAGGGCAATGCTCGATCGAGCAATTGCCCTTAGTGAAATTGCTCGCTCATCTGTAGTTCTGTCCAATTTGTTTGGCACTAAACTCACTAAAAGGGTAATATGCGTAGTTCCAAGAGTTTTGTGTAAATTTTATTTATAGCCATTGTAGCCCCTTAGTAAAAACCCTTTAACAATGTATACCAGGTCTGTTTCTAGCTGACAGAAAATTTGGGGGTAAAAAATGGTGTACTTGCTTTTTAAATGTTGTATACATTAGCAACATTGTCAGCAGGAACGCTTCTCCATATACCATTGGCCCACAGGAAATACATGCAAAAATGTTAACCAGATATGGCGTACATTTGGTTTATGTAATTTCGATATCCTCTTGAGCATCATTCACAGTTCTACTGGTTGTCATTGTGAAACAATTCAGTCTAGCTCAGCTCACATAGTGCCATGCCGGTGTAAAGACTATTCTTAGCAGAATTCAGGAGGCAAGACAAAGCTTGCAGTTTGAGCCAGCAGAATTGTGAATACGGCTCTGAAATATAATACAGGCTGTACTGTAAGTCTTCAGGTTCAGAACAAAATAGGTAATACAATATATTTATAGTGACTCGACTTCTTATGAACCTTACATCTACAATTTGCGTCCAAAGGTGTATATATTTAAAAGTTTTTCTGATGTCTGCCTTTGGATTCCCAAGCAAATACCTTCCATAGCATGCTATGGAAAAGTGCTTTTTCCTACACATGAGCAGAAATCAATCGCGATTTTCTACTCGCGGAGGACAAATTGCAGCATGCTCTGTTTTTGTAAGATGTCTGAAGTCAATGGAAGCCGTCCGACTCACAGCCAATCCACAATTAACATTGCGGACAGGTCGTGGATTCCGCGTCATCGCCTAGCGACGGCGCGGGAAAATCTGTACTGCGCATGTCCAACGGCGAGCTGTTCAGACCATACGCAGCACGGATAAGAAGAAAAAAAGACAGGTACACAGGGTCACCGGCCAGGCACAGGGTCAGATTCTGCTGTCGGATCCCGCACCCAGAATCCGACTTGGTCATGTGCAGCTGGCCTTACCGCTTGAGTTATCATTGATAACTGCTTACAATATTACAATAATGAATTTTTGAAAATTGTCTAGCAAGAAAAAGTTTCAGGCTGCCTCTTAGGGCAAAAAGCTGTTTGACTGTCATGACAGCTCTTCCAGGAGACTTATCATGGTCATCTTATCATGATTCGCCTCATTGTACAACTTGTAGCTGGCCACTGACATCAATAAAGATATAAATACTGCATTGGATTTTGACTGACACGATGGACCACACGCTCTTTTTCTGCCATCAATTTTCTACATCTTTATGATTGAAAATACATGCATAATCGTATAATATAACTAAGTCATGGGCTCAAAAGACCAAAGTGTTGCCATATGGAGAGAGGCTTCTGTAGCGCAGCAAGAAATTTTAAGCTTTGATATCCCAGCATGCAAGTAAGGTATAACAGATCTTTTCGAACATTTAGAATATACATTAAATGGGCTTCTAACTGCCCCTTATGGTAGTACTCCTTTAAATAGAATTTGATCAAACAAATGTAGATATATAGTTTACTTTGGCTACATACATTTGTCTTTGATGTTACACATTTTCTCCACTGATCAGAAGGCTCCTTTTCCCAGTCACTTATATATAGTATTTTAGAATAATGAGGGATGCTCACACTGTTATCTAACCTAAGATCAAAGCATAGCCAAGGGTTTGAAATGTCACAGCAGATAACGTCACAGACTGATATAATATAAATATATCTGGCTTGGAGATGTGACTGAAGTGTCAAGTAATATTCCAAGTAAGGCAGCTCCATGTTATTTTTGTATTTATATGTAGGAGAAAATTCCTCTGTACGTGTTATTTTATAGTTTTTTTCTTTTTTTAATGAAAACATATGTATCCAATGTTCTAATAAAGGTAACAACCAGGTCTTGCAGTTTTCCGTTAGAAGTTTTCCCTTTTTATAACCATAGACAGCAAACATGATGATCTGCAAATTGTATTACTAATTGGTGATGTATATTTAAAGCGCCTTAAAGGAAATGTATCACCAATTTTTTTAAACTCATTAAAAGCAGATAGGATGGTTTCACACCTGTGCACAGGGTTACGCTTTCCTGATCAGAAGAAGATGATAATAAATGGTTTGTAACAGCTCTGTCCCAGGACGGAACCAAACAGTGACAAACAGACCCCATTGACTATAATAGGATCCGTTCCGTTACCCCTCAGCTGTCCAGCTTTTAGATGGAAGAAAAAGGGCTTCATTTATCCATCAGTCACAATCACAGGCAGAACTTCCAGGAAGCAGGGATTTTTCAATCCCCGTCCAGAAGAAATGAAAAAGAACAGTGTCAGGGACAGGGGGGAGAAGACGGGAGGTGTTTTTTTTCCCTGCAGCTAAGGCTTATTTTTGGGGTAAGGCTTATATTTTAAGACATCCCCCCTCCAAAAATCCCTGCAGAGGTTGGCTTCATCCCATGGCTTTCAATGGGGTGGTAGCAGCGTCGGCCCCATTGAAAGCAATGGGAGAAGATCACTGCTGTGACAGCTGTGGCAGGGGATTCCTTCATCCCCACAGGAAGTCCCCTCATCACTGTGACAGTGCTGTCACAGTGTTTAGTGATGAGGGGACTCTCCGTGGGGATGAAGGAATGCACTGTCACAGCTGTCACAGCAGTGGCAGAAGAGCGCGATCTTCTCCCTATGTTGTCATTGGGGCCGGCGCTGCTGCCGATGGCCCCATTGACAACAAGGTGAAACCCCTGGATGTGACAGCATCCAGGAGTTTCACATCAAAGGAATCTCTCTGCTGCAGCTGTCACAGCCGCATCAGGAGATAGCAATCCACTCCCATTGCTTTAAATGGGGCTGCACTATTTATGTGTGAATTTAGGCTTCGGTCACGCATTTTTTTCACATGCGTCCGGCTTTTTCTTTTTACGTGCCTCTACATGTGTGAAGAAAACGCTCGTCTGACAGCCCTTATTTTCTGGTTCTAGCTTTTTTGTTCTATCATCTGTACACTATGCCTGACTCATTGACTTAAATGGGTGGTAATTCTAGACATGCTCTGTTACCTGTGCAGAGGTAATTGTGCAAAGAGGGGAGTAGATAAGCTTTGACCATCACCTATCATGAGTGGTGGATCTTGTGTTATCTATATAGAGGTGTTTCTTTTCATTGTATTCCTGCTAGTAATAATGAGATGACAGCTAAACATTTTTTTCAATAGAAGAGGAAATGTCAGACTATTATTAGAATTAGTGATCAGTCTGAAAACTACAGGATTTTAGGATTCTTTTTAAATATACATAGTGACATCAAAAATGTAAAAAAATTACCAAAATTCTGACATATGTATAAATTAAAAATGTGATTCATGCAATAGGTCATTTTCTGATCACATGCCCCCTTTTATTTTTTTTTTCCATAAAATATCACTATTTCACCTAAATGCCAAACTGTTTGGCAGACAGCTCAAATGCTTCATGACAACCAGTAGAGCAATTTTATAATAATAAAATACAAATAAATAAACAGACAACAGCGACAACAACAATAGCAAACTGATATCATTTCAAGATTCAAAAATGTATTTACTGTTTAAGTTCCAAATAAACTTTTAGTTATTATTAGAGATGAGCGAACGTACTCGTCCGAGCTTGATGCTCGGGCGAATATTAGGGTGTTCGGGATGTTCGTTATTCGTAACGAACACCACACGATGTTCGGATGTTCGGGTTACTTTAACTTTCTTCCCTGAGAAATCTTTTCTATATGCGCTCAATGGGGCCGGCGGCAGCAGCGCCAACCCCATTGAGAACATATAGAAGACAAATCCTTCTTCTCTGCCACAGCTGTAACAGCTGTGACAGAGAAGAACGATGTTTGCCCATTGAATTCAATGGAACCGGCAATACAGCCGACTCCACTGAATGCAATGGGCTGCCGGCGATCGCGGGATGAATTGTCGGAAAGGGGTTAAATATATAAGCCCTTTCCTGCAATTCATCCAGAAATGTGTAAAAATAAAAAATATATATATACTCACCTGGTGCCGGCAGACGGAGTTCAGCGCGGCAGGCTGCAGTTCTCCTGAACTGCTCTGAACAGCTGTGAGTAGTATTCAGCAGCGGGGGATTTAAAATCCCCGCCTGCTGAATAAGATGCCTCTGAATGGTCACAGCCTGACCAATCAGAGGCCAGCCCTCACTCACACCCATTCATGAATTCATGAATGGGTGTGAGTGAGGGCTGGCCTCTGATTGGTCAGGCTGTGACCATTCAGAGGCATCTTATTCAGCAGGCGGGGATTTTAAATCCCCGGCTGCTGAATACTACTCACAGCTGTTCAGAGCAGTTCAGGAGAACTGCAGCCTGCCGCGCTGAACTCCGTCTGTCGGCACCAGGTAAGTATATATATATTTTTTATTTTTACACATTTCTGGATGAATTGCAGGAAAGGGCTTATATATTTAACCCCTTTCCGACAATTCATCCCGCGATCGCCGGCAGCCCATTGCATTCAGTGGAGTCGGCTGTATTGACGGCTCCATTGAATTCAATGGGCTAACATCGTTCTTCTCTGCCACAGCTGTTACAGCTGTGGCAGAGGAGAACTTGCTGTGTCGTTCCCATCATTTTCTTGAATTGCCAAGATTTTCACACATGAAAACCTTAGCGAGCATCGGCGAAATACAAAAATGTTCCGGTCGCCCATTGACTTCAATGGGGTTCGTTATTCGAAACGAACACCCGAACATCGCGGGAAGTTCGTTTCGAATAACGCGAACCTGAGCATTTTGGTGTTCGCTCATCTTTAGTTATTATCCTTATTTTTATATATGTTATATATTTTTTCCTAGAAAAAAAGAGTACACAAAACTCTATGGACAGTCTTAGCGATTTCTGTCCCAACTGGTCTGTTTTCTATTCTCCTATCTCACAAGTGAGATTCCAGCATAACACTTACTGTAGTTCATTTTAGCCTTCTTTTAAGGCCTCATTCAGACGAGCGCTGTTTTCACGCATGATAGCTGCATAAAAAGATCGCGGCTATACTGCTCTAAAGATCTCGTGAACGGGTTAATTTCTGTTACTTGAAGCAGCCCATTCACACGATCCATGGTGCAAGGTGCGTGCTTTCCAGCTCCCATAGGAGTCTATGGAAAGCACACAGCAAAGATAGGACAGGTTCTATCCTTGCGTGCACCACGGAGCTAGAAGCTGGCATAGCACTCACATGTCCTAGCTTTGGCAGGTGTGAGCGTTTTGGGCATCTAAAATGTATTCATCTGAATGGTTCTATATGAAACTATTGGTTCTATTTAGATGCGATCATTTTGCGCGGCTATCATGCAGGAAAACAGCGCTCGTCTGAATCAAGCTTAATACTGACTGTGAGGCATCAGTCACTGTGTTTCACTATGGCAAGTGAAAAACTTCTTAGGGCATAATAATGCCACAGAGGAGAATTGCCTCACCACCAAGACCTCTTTTGCAGGCCTCAGTACATAATTGCTAGAAAAGGTGGCTCCCACTGTGGTGGACACATCATAGAACAAGTACTTTATAAAAAAATATACCAAATAAATAGTTTATTTATCTGTCACTGTCAGAATTATTCAGGTCATGTTGTTTTCAGATATTATTTATGGATCTAAAAGCTTGACAACCCAAGACTCAGGATAACGAAGCCAAATCTTTTTCCAGAAACACATGCAACTTAACTAAAGATCTTTTTCTTTGTGAATCATTATGACAAGATGTTTCAATGAATTGGAAAAGAGTGGATGAACAAGAAATATATATGCATACTATCCCAGATATATATGCATACTATCCCATCAACATTAAGAAACTTGCAGATATAAAGAGAAGACAAGGTTACCAACTGTAGTTAGACACAGTAATAATGTAAGCAATGGTAAGGTTATTATTAGTGTTGAGCAAACCGAACCAGTAGCACTCTGTTTCGAGTTTAACTTTGCTAAAAGTTCAATTCACCAGGAACCCAAAGTGAGTTTTCAGCAAAGTGTTATACACTTTAAGGGCTCACAGACAGTGTTATACACCATTTTTTGTAGTTTTGGTGAACTTCTAAATTGATTTGAGCTAATTTAGGCTGAACTGAACTTTTTGAAAAACTTTGGCAAAGCAACTGTACTTAACTTTTCAAAAGTTATCTCATCACTAGTTACTACAGTAATACACAATATTTTTTTATTGTATTAATAGACTTTAGCTCTAATGGTGTTATCTGCTAAAGAAAAATTAATTATAGTTAAAAATTTTGCTAGTATCAGTATCACTATACTTTATACAGACTATATTCCCATGTGGTGTAAAACAAATCTACACAGAGCTCCATTTTCATTAGAAAAGTTTAGTCATCACATTGTAATGTATTTACCTTGGTGAAGATGCTGAACGCATGTGCAATGCACATGGTTGTCCACACCATCTGTGTATGTTAAGTCAATCTGAACACTATGTCAATTATGTCTGGTTTTCTGACCAATCAGAGCCATGAGACATCTATGCAAATCTCTCAGATGCGCATATCTGTGCTAGTTATTAGTTTAGGCTACTTGGTTCTATGATAGTAAGTGTTGTTACTTGATTCTGACCTGGCTTGTTACATGACCTTGCTTTTGGATTCTCCTCTGAGAGTGACATGTCACTTTTTGACATAGATTTCACATCATGACATCCACACAAGGATTTTTGTTCATTGAACTGGGCTAAATCAGCATGCAGATTTGCGGAAGCTGCATGTGCAAATCTGCTTCAGAAATCCACATCTTAGTCACTGATATCGGACAAGTTTTATGAGGTTGTTCCACATAGGAAAAATACAATGTGGATTCACCTTATATGCAGCTGTGTGAGCATAGCCTTAGATGTTGATAACCAGAATGGCCAGCAAAAATGTAAAATTCTACTCCAATATGATGATTACGCATTTCAAATTAAAGCATTCATAATCATACCATAATTAAAAACCTCCCAATTGGGCTTCTTCTATGACTGCCATTCCAACAAAAATATATGCAATGCAGTTGCTGCTACCGTGCCTGGGGGAACCAAGCAGGGTTACCTCTCTGCTATTGAATTTGGATGCAAAAAAAAACATTTGGTAGGGTATATTGGCCTTTTCTGTTGGCCACCTTGGCTGGGAGGAGATTCAGGGTCCAGCATGGCCCATATGGTTGTTGACCTTCTTTATTAACTGGTGTAGCAAAGCCATCAACTGTTGGGTAGTGGAGATTGCCCAGCTATACCACCATAACATCTCCTGTTACATTTCCAATTTAAAAAGCACCACGATAATGTGTAAAATGTTTACCTTATCCTTTGTGGGCAGGGCTAATATTATGAAAAATAGTTGAATTTCTAAGGCTACTTTACATACTACAGTTACTCCCAATTTACTTACACCCTAGGAAAGACAAACATATGTAATCTACAGATCATTCATTGGGTGAGTGTTGACAAAAAAGCAAATATACCATTTCATATTCTCCATCAAGCTACATTAACTGTTTCATGACCAAGGGTCATTGATGCTCCTGTAACCAGGTCAAATTTTGCAATTTTGGTATTCCCACTCTCTGGGTTACATATCTACTATAATCTATCTTTCAGGCATGGCAGGACCAAGAGATCATGTCTATTTCACAATTAATGCATTCATCACAGAGAAGGGCCCTAATCCTTTCAAAACGGTAGCAGACATCCCCTACAGTTCCCCTTTTTCTCCACAAATCCACCTGTACTACACAAATCTATGACTTGGTCTTCCCACTCCCAGTTCAAGTCATAGATTTCTGCACCTGCAAAGCATCCATTACATGACTCTACAAGCTTCTACATGACCCTCTAGATTCAACCACTACACATTTTGGCATGAATTGATGGCCCATATAAGTCTCTATCTTCACACCTTCAGTTATCCTTTTAGACATCAAACAATCTTTCTGCCTCCTTCCTATGCCTAGGTACATAGATATCAAAATTATATATAGTTCATATCTCGCCTTAATATTAGGATATAGGATGGGACACTATTAGAGATGAGCGAGCACCAAAATGCTCGAGTGCTCGTTACTCGAGTCGAACTTTCAGTGATGCTTGAGAGTTCGTTTCGAGTAACGAACCCCATTGAAGTCAATGGGCGACTCGAGCATTTTTGTATATGACTGGTGCTCCGCTAAGGTTTTCATTTGTGAAAATCTTTGCAAATCACCAAAGTCATGTAAAAAAAAACACAGAAATGGATAGGGCAGGCGAGGAGCAACATGCAGGGCTGCATTTCGGGCTCCGAGGTCTCACTGTTAAGACACAATAGTGGCAAGAGTGAGATCCCCCCCCACACTGTCAGCATAAAGATCGTTCTCCTCTGCCACAGCTGTAACAGCTGTGGCAGAGAAGAACGATGTTAGCCCATTGAATTCAATGGAGCCGGCAATACAGCTGGCTCCATTGAAAGCAATGGGCTGCCGGCGAGCGCGGGATGAATTTTCGGGAAGGGCTTAAAAATATAAGCCCTTCCCTGAAAATCATCCAAAACTGTGTAAAAATAAAAAAAAAATATATACTCACCTTGTCCTGGCAGACGGAGTTCAGCCGCGGCTGAGAGCTGCCCCTGATTGGTCCCTACGCTGAGCCAATCAGAGGCAGCACTCACTCATCCATTCATGAATTCATGAATGGGTGAGTGAGAGCTGCCTCTGATTCGTGAGGCTGTGACCAATCAGAGGCAGCTCATTCAGCAGGCGGGGATTTTAAATCCCTGGCTGCTGAATACTACTCACAGCTGTTCAGAGCAGTTCAGGAGGACTGCAGCCGGCCGCGCTGAACTCTGTCTGCCGGGACAAGGTGAGTATATATATATATTTTTTTTTTACACAGTTTTGGATGATTTTCAGGGAAGGGCTTATATTTTTAAGCCCTTCCCGAAAATTCATCCTGAGATCGCCAGCACCCCATTGCTTTCAATGGAGCCGGCTGTATTGCCGGCTCCATTGAATTCAATGGTCAGTGCTCGTTTAATCGAGATGAGTACCGCGTGGCGCTCGTCTCGAGTAACGAGCATCTCAAGCACCCTAATACTCGAACGAGCATCAAGCTCAGATGAGTATGCTCGCTCATCTCTAGACACTATGCCACCATATGTTGCTTTAAATGAGGTGAACTGGAGGCATCCCTCTTTCAGTACATTTTAGCTGCCCCCTAACTACAATCTTTTAGAGTTCAAATTCACTCTTTCATCACCCAATATATTGCTCATCAGGTGCTGCTTACTCTGGTCTGGGCCATTTTTAGCTATGTTGTGAGGGATGTCCTGACCTTCCTAGTTATCACCTCAAGATTCTTCACATTACAGCAGTGGCAGCCGTAAGGTCATTCTTCAAGTTTGGAAACAACCTCTGCTGCCCCTTCAAACTGTTTCTAGTAAAGTTATCCTTTATTATGAAAATGGATTGTGTGGGGACAGCCTATAATAAAGAATTGAGAATGCAAGACTTTTTCTCCACGTGGAGCAAATTTATTGCTCTGCTTCCTCTGAGAGTTGGGTCTCTGGTACCACGTTGTACATGGAGATTTCAATGAGGGGCCTCTAACCGATTTTTCTGAGTTAACACCCATTCAGACGGGACGAATGTCAGGAAAACGATGCCCGACACTTGTCCACACACATACTCACTTTCGTGCTGCTGCACGGGAGCTAGTATTGCTGGCTCACAGAGGGGTGACTGGAGAAGATTTCTCTCCTCGCGCTACTCTGCCCCCTCCATTGACATAACATAGCAGCTGTTCAATACTGAATAGCTTCTATTTACACTGAATGATCATCAATCTGCTCATCGTTTAGTGTAAATAGCATCTGTTCAATATTGAACGGCCGCTATGCTAAAGGGGTTGTCCCGCGCCTTAAGAGAAAATTTTTTTTTTGCCCAGTCCCCCATCCAGAAGAGGATTCCTCTCTGCGCAAGCGCGATTGTTGTGGCGACCAGAGGAGAAGTTTGGTCGTCGCCATGGAGACGGGGACACCAGCACCGGGAGGGGGTAAGTATATAACTTCTGTATGGCCAATATTTAATGCACGATGTATATTACAAAGTGCATTAATATGGCCATACAGAAGTGCATAACTGCACTTGCTTCTGCGGGACAACCCCTTTAAGTCAATGGAGAGGGATGTGGGAGCCCGAGGAGAGAAATCTTCTGGCTGCTCTGTGAGTGAGCCAGCGACACTAGCTCCGGCATAACAACACAGAAGCGAGTATATGCGGGGACCAGTGTTGGGCATCATTTGCCCGACATTCATCCCGTCTAAATGTGCCTTTAAACAAAAGGGATATCATTAAAGGCACTTCCCTTTATTATCTTTTCCCCTCTCCCTTCCGTGTTTGCACTTGCTCATAATGTGACCACTACCCGAAAACTTGTTAATGTTTGCCATAATGCAAATTAATCCTCTCTAAATTATAAAGGGACAATGCTGGCTGACAGTGGGTTTTGTTTTCTTTTATGAGGTTTACTTTGTTTTAGTAATGCTAAAAATGTTATGAGCAGAGGTCTTTACTTATAGCGGTCCTCAGATTTTTCCTTTTAACTGCAAATTAAACAGTATTTCCTTTTAACTGCATACAAAATGCAAATAACAACAGTTTAAAAAAATGTTTCAGTTCCAAGAGCGTTAGAGTAATGCTGGATTTTGTTGTCTGTTTTTATGGATTTGCTACAATAAATACTTCATTTTTAAGTGTATCGTGCTGGAACAACGCTTTTTCTTTCTTTGCATTTCAGTTCTCCTTCAAATAAAAGCTTAAAATGGGGTCTCTCAACAACAACAAGACACCTTGTAATTCTACTGTCTGAATGTGAATTTCTTGGATCACTAATGGATCTTTCTGAAAAGCTTACATGTCATATAGGAGTGTATATTTACTTTCTTTTTTTTTTCTTTCCTTTTCATAGTCATGGAAGTGGAGGTGTTAGGCTGTTGCCCACAAACCTAGGATCACCATGCTCAATGCCAAGTGTGGTCTGAAGTAATTTAAAGTAATCCACTATTGGATGGCATTAGAGATGTGCGAACGTGCTCGTTAACAGCAATTACTCGATCGAGCATCGCTTTTTTCGAGTAACTGCCTAATCTGCAAAAAGATTTGGGGTGCGCCGGGGGGTTTGCGGGGGGGGGGAGAGAGAGCTCCCCCCTGTTCCCCCTTGCTACCCCCCGCTCCAGCCCACCACCCCCTGCCCCCCGGCGCCCCCCGAATCTTTTCGTCCAAGTAGGCAGTTACTCGAAAAAAGCAATGCTCGATGGCGTAATTGTCCTAAATGAGCACGTTCGCTCATCTCTGGATTGCATGAATCTCATTTCACTGGCAGTCTGATGGACAAATCTGACTCTGCCTACTTAAATGCATAGTTCTTACTGTAAAATTTGGTGGAGGGATAATGGCAGGGTTTGGTGTAGGGCCTTTATTTCCAATAAGAGTCAATGTTAATGTTACAGCATAAAAGCCTCTTTCCTGTTCCAGCATGGCTCTTCTCTTATGTACAAAGTGGGGTCCATAAAGACATGCTGTCTACTTTACATCATACTTTATACTCTTGCCACATATTATATAAAATCAATTATGACACTGTTCCAGCAATGTACAACAATCATCCTATGCAAGTAACTATCTAGAGGCTTGTTTTTGATTCAGTGCTACAATACTTATTTAGGTGATTTCACAAGTCACACTCTATTTTGTTTCCCTTTTGTATTGTGGTTGTTTGAGTTATAAAGAATGCTTCACAGTTGTCCAAGGTCTAGATGGAGCAAAGATTTAATGCATACATATTGCATTCAATGATATTTTTTCTGCCCATAATTCAATTTCTCCTTGAGAATGCAACTTCAACTGCTTTGCTTTAGAAAACAAACGTTCTTCAAAGTGAGAAGGAATAATCATATGCTCAGAGCTCTGTGTAGTGAGAAAGTCAACGGTATCTTAATCATTTCATGATTCATTACCAGCCAAACAACTGCAGCTCCCAATCAATCAATAGCTTTTGCAAGGGGAATCGGGCCATGGCTGGCATACTCTCTCTATAGAACAAAAGGAGTCTATTCTTCCATCCATCACTGGGGAACCTCTGTATCAAAATTCAAATCACATTTCATTGAAATATCTCTTGGCAGACGGTTTTGTTTTCCCCCCTAAGTGTCCTTCTTTAACATTTGTTTTTTGGATTCAATAGCCCACTTTATCTGCAGGACCTGTCAAGTCCAATTTATTCCTATGACCGTCCTATATTCAAGAGCGTGACAGATCAATGCAAAAGAGCCTCCTGAAAAATACTTATGCACCAGTGGAAACACCTTTAACCTTGACATATAGGGACCTTGTGCTTATGCAACTTTAACTGAAAATGCACATACTTGATAATTAAACTGTTGCCTTAGGTAGCTGTTAAAATCTTTCATTTATTACTGTCATTAGGCTGCTTTCCTGCAAATTAAACTTATAAAATATGATATTGCTATGTAATAACTGCGATAGCTGAACAGAAATCTTTTTCAAGGTGAAGATGCTAAGCCCATATATTTCCCTACAGTTGCTACAGAAATGATCATAGTTTTATGAAAATGGAATCCAAGTGATGATCTCATTCCATTAAGTGGACTTCTTCAAACTCTGGAATTCAAACCCATATTTTTGAAAGGCTTCTTATTACTTTATTTAAAATAATGTTCCTTATAAGTTCTGTCTAAACAGAGGACTCAGGTAAATTGTTTATTGTAAAACTATAGAAAATAAGAGACGCATAGTAATGCCCCATAAGGGAAGTGCAGACACAAGATGGTTATAGGCATCATGATCATTGACAATCCAATTTAATGTTTTTTTTTAAGCATACCTCCAGGGATCAACTTAGTCACTACTCAGGGTCAGTGGTGTATATAGAATAGAGGGAGTGCCATAGCAAAGATCAAAATGGACCCCTTATTAAGGTGCTGGATTCTGGTACCTAGAACAAAAAGATCTATTTTCTGGTCTTTATTTTCCCCTCCAATCAATTTCCATGACCCTTAAGACATTTCCTAACCCCCTAGTTTTTGAGCAACTCAGTTCCTCTGGAGAAGGGAGTCCTGCATTGGTTTCAGCCACACAGCAGAGAAGGGGATGAGACCAAACATTGCCGGGCTGCTTTTCTTCATGAGACCCATAGCAGGCACATGGTCTGTTTCTAGACGTACTCCCTTGCTTAGAGTATGCATCTCAATCTGTGAACTCAAGTTTCTAACTTAGAATTTTAAAAATGAGTGTGCTATTATTAGGGATTGCTGCCTTCCAATAGGTGGCACTGTGGAGGTATTGTTTCATCTCCCTTATTTGCATATTACCCAGAGGAGCGAAAATGGCTTTTTGAGTCTCCTCACTCACCATCTAGGTGCTCTCCCTAAGGAGAAAAGATAGCATTTCTGACCCTAGCCTCTCTAGCAAAGTGAGAATCCTACTGCGCACTGATGAAGGGCAAAAACCCTGAAACAGCTGTCTGTGCATGGGCTCTGACTTTGCTTTCAATTTCTGGTCACTACTACAAGGCTTGTATAAAGAGTCTAACATTGACTTTATGGAATGGTTCCTTCTAATAGGTGGCACTGTGAAGGTATTGTTTCATCTCCCTTATTTGCATAATTATAATTGGCATTATTTACGTGCACTCTGCACACTCCAGTAATTTCAAAAGGGGGAAGAGTAGGAGAAAGCTTAAATCAATGCAGCCTTAACCAAAAAGGGAATAACAAGATGTCTAGATAGCAAGATCTTGCTATCTAATACCTTTTTTTGATGAATATAGTACCATGATATACACACATGCAAGCAGGCAGTTTGCTGTATGAGATAGTTAAGTCTTGGGTAGGGGACTGTAAGGTAGAATGCATTGCAACCACATGCCATGGAATTTGCATGCGATTTTCATGTGAGTGTGATGTGTTTTTCATGCAGGTTACTATGAGGACCACATGAAAAGTAGAACCAGGAAGTGCAGAGCAGGTAAGCATGCACACTAAAAACATGGAATAAAAATGTGTGTTTTTCATCCGTGTGAAAATAGCATGAAAATCATATGGAAAACTAGTTATTTTTTCACTGACCAAAATTGCACTTGTCCATGTAAATAGAGCCTGATGTGAACCTGCATGTGTCTTTAAACAGTGACTGGTGAATGGGCTGTATATGTAACATGGCAGACAATAGTAATAACCCTCCAAGTAGAAAGAATGAGAGATATGTTGCACAAACAGCTGAATTACGAAGCAAAAGTCTTCACAAAGGCGCTGTACATAAGGATTTAAGAGCACTGCAAATCTATATTTCACTGGAGGTACGCATTTCACCATCAATATGATGGTTCATCAGGAATTTGCGAACCCTTAAATAGTAGTAAATTGAAACAGATATTATCTCTCACTGATATTATTAGACATTCTTTGTCTATGGCTAGTGTCTAAATATTCATTTCCCCAAATTTCTGCAGATCATATATAAAGGTATTTCTTATTCAGTGTACGCTCATAGGGGTGCTTCATAAAGTGTAATGTTACACTAATAGATCTCTGATCATGTGATCAGTAACGATCTCCTCAGTGATCAATAATAATTCTGATACATGATCACTTAGCATTGTAGGGCTCTAATCGTAATTTCCTACTGATATTATGGCAGGTCTGGCGAATGTGTTTGTCTCTCCTGCCCTGTCCTGTTGAGCTACTGCTTATCGTACAACACCTGAGCCTAGAAAACTATAGCCCAGTGGTCCAGTCAATTGTAATGAAAGTCTGTGTTAAGCCCAATAGCTAGTCTAAGTCAAAGCTCAACATTACTTAGATTTCAATTTCCCATATTCAGGGGATATTGAATGAGATCCCTACATAATCGTGCGATTAGCCTTTTCCCAATAGGGAGATAAAGCCCAGTTGTTCCCCTCGTATAACACCATAGATCGCATGCGTAAATTTTTTTAGATGGATGCACAAAAATTATAAAAGAGAGCAACGCTCGTAGCCCTGATGGTGGACTAGGGTAACTGAAGCTCTCAAGAAAAGCCCTGCTTATATAGCTGGTTTACTAACGCCCATAGGAGGAGACGGCGAATCATTCTTACCACTCATCAGCTAAGGGGGATAATCCCACCTCGGTCGCTAGGGTATTCAATGTACACAATTCACAATCACAAGATCTATGCTCTGAACACCCCATCTCAAATAACAGGCTCATTCTCAAACAGCCACAGCAGCTCACAATTAGGCAGAATCTCTGGAATATTACTGTATACACTCGAGCATAAGCCTAGTTTTTCAGCACATTTTTTTGTGCTGAAAAAGCCCCCCTCGGCTTATACTCGAGTCAGGGAAGGCTTAAAAAAACCCCTCCATACTCACCTCCCAGCCGGCGTCTGTGTCTCTGGCGGCGGTGCGGCAGGATACTTGAATTCTCTCCACTGTCTTCCCCCCCGTCCTCTTTGCTCAGCTCTGTCATCCCCCGCCATCAGCACTGTGTAAGAGCTGTGATTGGATCGAGCGTCAGCCAATCACAGTCGGTGCTCGATCATTCACAGCCAATCAAGCTGCTTTAGAATTCTCCCTGCTGTCATCTCCCTGTTCGGCTTTCAAATCCCCTGCCGTCAGTGCTGTATAAGTAAGCGTTGTGATTGGATCGAGCGCCAGCTGTGATTCGCTGGTGCTCAATCCAATCACAGCGCTTACTTACACAGCCCTAACAGAGTCAAGCAGAGAGGATGGCGGGAAATGACAGCAGGGAGAATTCAAGCAGCTTGTCACACAGACACTGGCTGGGAGGTGAGTATGGAGGGTTTTTTTTTACCCAGTATATACTCGAGTGTAGCTCGACTTATACTTGGGTCAATAAGTTTTACCAGTTTTTTGTGGTGAAACCTATTGTCTCGGCTTATACTCGGGTCGGCTAATACTCGAGTATATATGGTATATACGAAAATAGAGCTACAAAGCTCTAGGATTTCTTCTTCCAGTGATAATTGAGTTGTCTGTTCGTGTGTACGTTGTCATCTAGAGCCCACTAAAGAATATTATATCTAGCATAACTTGCTTCTATCTTGGACCATATTTTTCTGTGCCTGTCCATTTCCTCTTGAGGGTTCAGAATGTAAAACAAGTATTATTACTCATCATAGGGAAACTGCTATGGTCTGCTTAACATCCAGTGTCAAGTAAATGGTTGTATTGCTTATCTGAAATTGTTGTGCTAGCAGTTAGGTGTGATACTAACGCAAAGTGAAAAGGCAAAGGCAGCAGTAGCTCCTTCCCATGAGAAGCCAAATGCTCATAAGAGAACTGGTATAATCCACACAATCTAAAGTTCAGAAGAGAAGAGTTATGTTTCAAGTGTTCTTTCATTCAAGAAAACAGGTGGTGATGTACAATACCATCAATGGCATGTGGAGAAATCTTGGTCCTATTCTTACAGAAACAAGGCAATATGTTTCGAGACTGAATTGTTTTTGTGAGGCCAGTGGCAAATAATCAGGATTATATAATAGGAAACTAATTGTAAACTGACACAATATTGAGATATTGCCAGTTAAGCATTTAATATGTGTCGTCTTAGATTTACATGTTTTTATTACACTTATACTGCACATGTAGAATACATGGATGTTGAGCCATATTGCTACTGCTTTTTAAAAATATACAATATTGTCTATGTGAAGTTCAACATATCTAGGCTTGGTGGCTTTTATCCCAACAATAACCCTTCCATCTTACGGTTTTAAGTGAGAGATATTTGTATTATTTCTGTAATAGAAAGTAGAGGTCAGCACACAGAAACAACTCTCGCTGAGCACATCTATGAGGAAGCCAACACCCCGTCTCCAAGAGCAAAAGAGCAAATTTACAACATCAAAGGAGTTGCCTTCTCAGAAGCTGCACACTTTATACAAGTAAATTCTGATATAAAGTGCAACATTTCCGCATTGAAGCTGCCTTTTTCAAGCATGCTTATTTTGCTATATTTAATATTTTGTGATGTTGTGTTTTTGAACATATCCACAGTTCCACTATATTTTTCATTGAACCAGGAAGGATTACAAGTCTTTTTATTATTAGACCATAACATATTATAAAAATCAACAGCATATGCAAGTAGTGCCAATAAGTAGGAACTGGAAATATCATCATTAAACCTCTAAGGTTTACCAAACCCATTCCAATTTAACCAGCAGGAATTATCAAGACTCTACCGGACTGCCAAGACTCGAGCCACAGGTACAGTACCGGATTCTATATATACCACTGATCATCAGGGACTAGAAATTAAATGTTTCTCTGGCAGTCAGCCATTGGTATGCCAACTGAACCATGTAATATTAAAGACCTGACACTTAATACACTTTGTTTTCCTTTAAACTAAATATATAGAGTTAGCAACAAAATTGCCAGTACAACAGATGTAATAAAGATAAAACAGTAACAAAAAAATCTATTGTTATCATATTGTAAAAACATTGAGTCAGCTCACACAACAAACTGCTTAGGCTTGAATGTACTTGAAGGCAGGTAGCAAATTTAAAATAATCCATAAATATTGTTTGCTTTGTCCTTCTGCTTCAGTTAAAAAATGCCTTCTAGACACATTGTATTGCATTATCTGTCAGGCTTTTTACGCACCATGCCTTGTTTAACACGTCTACTCTTATGAATTTTATACTCACAGCTGTAAATGAATACTCATGTGTGGGATATGGCGGTGAATTCAGGCAGGAGAAACACAGAGTGAAAATGTGCATCTTAATTGAACTTCTAAGATCCTTTGAATCTTGGCTGGCAGAGCAGGGCGTGAATTGAAATTAAAGATGCTTTAACATGGATGCAGGCACCTGCAGTAACCACTTAGCTGATTCACTCTGTCTGCAGTGCGCTTAGAATCATTTTTCTATTTGACTGAACCTGAAAAAACACACAGAGAACACTTGTTCCCTACACTAGGAGTCTCAAGAACAGTATCTGCCTATAGTGCTGGAAGTTTTTGAAATATGCTTTAGTTAAGATTAAAAACTATGTATATTATTGGTTTTGGGTCCTTTGAAGCAGAAGTATATTAATGTGTACACAGGTTTTTTATAAATATGAACTATAGCACATAATTTAATGCCCATTAAGGCTGCCTGTCCACGGACAATGATCCGCGGGCGATTTATCAAGCTCTGTAATGCTTTCCATAGTGTTGCTATGGACAGCACAGCGCCGGTGTCCACAAGCAGAGAATCATAGCAATTCTCCGCTCGCGGGATTTAAATCGTGATATGCTCTGATTGCCACGATTCTCCGCAGTGAACCTATCTGTTAGATAGGCTCACGGAAGAGACCTGTCAGCTCCACCCTCTTACCCCCCGTGGCAGAATATTGCTAGAGATATTCTGCCTCAGCCGTGGACAGGGGCCTTAAGAAGTTGTCTAGCTTATAATATTATGCTAGTGTGTGGTTTGTTAGCACAACTAGCACTAGCATCTCCAGATTGCAAACTCATTAAAAAGCTTAAGGGCTTATTCACACGAGCGTATATGGGCCACCATTTTCACAGTCGGACGATATACGCTACCATCTGAGCTATCTTCCCATGTGAACTTGCTGCTGAACCCACGTGATCTCCTGCTTGGCGTCTCCTCCTCCTTCTTCTGCTGCTAATGCAACCCACCCTTCTCCATCATTGGCAATGGATAATACACTAGAACAGTACAGTAGTGTTCAATTGCAATCCAATGTAACACCACAGAGAACACAGTGATAATGCTGAGGACAGATAATGATGTCACCTGCAGTCCTATGTAACAGCACAGAGAACACAGTGATAACGCTGAGGACAGATGATGTAACCTGCAGTCCTATATAACATCACAGAGAACACAGTGATAACGCTGAGGACAGATGATGTACTGTAGTACAGCAGATGTCACCTGGAGTCCTATGTAACAACACAGAGATCAAAGTGATAACACTGAGGACAGATGATGTAGTAGATGTGACCTGCAGTCCTATGCAACACTACAGATAACACACAGTAATATGTTCAATAACCTGTTAAATGTTTATTTATTCTTTACAGTAGTCTTTTATATTCAGTAGTCATTTATTATTGTTATTGTTTTTGGTATTAAAGACCATATTTACTCTCCATTAAATGTGGTTTGGTGTGTTTTTTGGAATGTCTAGAATGAATTAATTGGATTTACATTGATTCCAATGGAAATAATTACCTTGAGTAGCAGTTTCAGGTAAAGCCGATTGCTTTCAGACGGATTACCAATTTTAGTAGAGGTTTTACTGTATTTACTATATCAAGGCTGCCCCACTCAATTCTGCTATTTCATCTTGGGAAGGGCTACCCCAGGGACCACCTTGGCTTGCAGCATGTAGTCCTCCATAACAATGATGCACCTGATGTCACAACTAGAGTTGTGCCCCAGCTCAGCACAATTCCATCAGGTAAAAACACGTTTTTTACCTTTTGCACTATGAATATTTTTTTTTCTGTTTCACATTACTACTACACCTAGATTGTACCTTTCTTTCCTTTTTTTCTAAGCAAAATATTTGCCTCGACTCCTTATCTCTATTTTGTAAAAGCTGAGGCAGCAAAGAATGTCAGTAGATTTGAGATTTCCCATGCCACTCATAATTATGTAGTTATTTTTGCATATGCTTTTAGCTTGGTCTGGAGAGTATTCTTATACACAAATATACATGTTCCAAGAATTCTTATTAACTAGCGTGTGTTGTAAAGTGATAACATTTGGCTGGCTTACTTCTTTACAGGTTGTTGCTGCTTCACTACAGACTGTATATAAATATATGTGTTCATTTTTTCTTATCAGTTAGTATTATTTTACTCGTATTTCAAAGCATCAAGAAAGATTTATTTTTATAATTACTCCCTTTTTGCGTATTTCAATGACAGGTACATTTATGTGTCATCAGAATAAAGGTTTGCAGCCTCAATGGCAACAGCTAATGGTACAAATGTAGGGCCGATTTAGCAGATTCTGCCTTCTTATTTACAGTGTGTACATAAATAGCCGTAATCACATCTTTCACATTCACCTCTAAAAGCACCAAGTGTCAGCTAATACTTTGCTTTAACTAATGGAAGGGAACTTTTCTTCAATCTCATTAATATTTTTAATATGTGTTAAACATTTTACAATTTATGTAGCTTTGCTTCATCCTGTTCTCAATGCTATTTGATCTCATTGTCATAAAGACTTTTAATACTTTGTAGTTTTCGGAGCTTAGGATATTACAGTACTTATGGAATAACTCTCAAGACCCATAGCTCATGACGTGGGCTCAGAGATCCTGCTCAGCTCAGTGAAAGTAAATTTAGCACATCTGTAGTTTGCAAATGACTTTGATATTGGATTATGCAATTCTCTGAAAACTGATGCTGATTAATGTGTGATCGCTGAAGTAACTTGGACTGGAGAAAATTGTGTGTGAAATGTACACGAGGAAATGAGGAGATACAAGAGGAAAGGACCTAAATCAGACCCTTCTTCATGCACATAAAATTGATATGTGTAGTTTCGAAAGCATTAGAACAGTTTCACATGAACTTTTATTTCTGACCTTTGGCCATGACCAAGAGGAGATGGAAATGATGTCATGGTATTCATTTTCATGCCACAATAGTTAACATAAAGGTTACAATTATCCTAAGCTAAAGGGCTTATCTCATGGAGATAACCCCTACCCATATGCCTAATTCCACTGCAACAGCCATTGCAGCTGAAAGGTCTGACCATGAGCAACTTTACAGCAACTATAACTGATCGTTGGGGGTAACAGTTGATGGAATCAGCTAACTGCCATGCCAGCTTCCATTCGCGAAACATTCCCTCTAAATTGTGTTGACATTTAAAATAGTCTTTTTTATATAGCTTTTTATTCCGAATTTCACTTTTTTCCCTGGGAGTTGGCTTCACCTATGCTCAGGATCACCCTCCTAACATGACCAGTACAGGGTAGATTTCTTTTCATGAAAGTATTTCTCACTATTACATGACTCAGCTTTGGGAATTGCTGAAAAACTAGAGTATATATTGCAAACTCTGGTTAGGAAAAAAAAATCACATATTGAAAATGATATTCCTACCCAAGACACTGTAATATTTCAAGGTGTTCAGAATTCTTGTGTTCACTCATTTTTTGCATATCATATAATACGTTTTCAAATTTCACCAACCTATATAAATATGGCTTCCAAAACCACTAGAAACGGCGTATATATCAGTATCAAAAACATATAAAGATACATATACACCATACCATCAAATTTTTAAATATTACATAGACAGTCATTAAAATACATGTAGACAGCAAACATCCATATGAAAGCTTACTTGGTACAAACATGATATATAGAATCATATAATATCAGGAATGAATGCCAATACATTGTGTAATAACACACAGCAAAAAGCCATGTTCCATCCAACAACACAGCACAAAAAATTTCCAATAGCATATATTGTAATGGCAAGCATAAACACAGTGAAGAACATCGAAAAGAGTAATGTATTATTGACCAAAGTAGCTCTTGTATAGCAATGCATATTTCGCCCAAGCTTCTTTTTCTTCTATGATTGGCTCTTAGGTGCCCAAATGCAATCTTTTAAAGCAACTCTCTAATTCTGAGATAAGTTCAGCAATAGAGGTGAGCACTAGGTAATATAGCTCCCCTCTCTAATCCCTGGATACATTTTGTCCCAGTTACCAGAGAGTTGCTATAAGTTTAGACTCTAATGTGCTTTTCCTAACCGGTGGTGTGGCCCCTTTATTCTCAGGATTGCTGAATTCTTTTGGGGCATAAGACAATATAAATATCAGGGTAAAACAAGTAAGTTAATTTATTTATGTTGGTAATACAACAATTGCAACTTCACTTTACCTACAGCAATATAACAGGACAAAAACATGGGTTTGCTACTCCACTGTTCCAAATTGGATACCTAACACAAAAGTAGGATTGCATTGTAGAAAAGTATTGTTACTAATAGCAATTATTAACACTTTGGCATAACTGTACTTTTATTGTGATTAAAAGTGTAATATGACAGGTAGTTCACTGGCTGCCTCACAGGGTGTCACACAAGGAACCAGAACAAAACTTGGTTTACGGCAGGATAGTTCCTTTTATGGTTTCAGGTAGAGATGAGCGAACGTACTCGTCCGAGCTTGATACTCGTTCGAGTATTAGCGTGTTCAAGATGCTCGTTACTCGAGACGAGCACCACGCGATGTTCGAGTTACTTTCACTTTCATCTCTGAGACGTTAGCGCGCTTTTCTGGCCAATAGAAAGACAGGGAAGGCATTACAACTTCCCCCTGCGACGTTCAAGCCCTATACCACCCCCCTGCAGTGAGTGGCTGGCGAGATCAGGTGTCACCCGAGTATATAAATCAACCCCTCCTGCGGCTCGCCACAGATGCATTCTGACATAGTTCAGGGAAAATGCTGTGTTGCTGGAGTTGCTATAGGGAGAGTGTTAGGAGTTATTTTAGGCTTCAAGAACCCCAACGGTCCTTCTTAGGGCCACATCTAACCGTGTGCAGTAGTGTGGAGGCTGCTTTTTGCAGTGTTGCACATTTTTTTTTTTTTTTTGTATATCGGCCGTGCAGAGCATTGCATCCTGCAGTAATTTTACATTGTCCAGGGCCAGTAGTGGTGAGGCAGGTACAGAAGACATATTTATTGAATATAGGCAGTGGGCCTTTCCAAAAACATTTGGGAAAAAAAATCTATTTGGGCTGCCTGTGACCGTCCTCAGTGTACTGGGTCTCTGCTGGGGGTAGTTGTCCTAATTCATAAGTAGTCAGCTCAGTGTTACAGCAGGCTTGCGCAAAATTCTTTCCTGGCTCTGTGTTCCATGTTACATCACCGCTATATTCCTGTCCACAGTGAAACAGTCTGCAGTAATTTTACATAGTGCAGGGCCAGTAGTGCTGAGGCAGGGACAGAAGACATATTTAGTGTATATAGGCAATGGGCCTTTCCAAAAACATTTGGGAAAAAAAATCTATTTGGGCTGCCTGTGACCGTCCTCAGTGTACTGGGTCTCTGCTGGGGGTAGTTGTCCTAATTCATACGCAGCCAGCTAAGTGTTACAGCAGGCTTGCGCAAAATTCCTTCCTGGCTCTGCTGTGCGTTCCGTAAGCGAAGTCAGCCTCCAACCACAGGCCAATAAGCGGCACATTTAATTACAGCGTTCTGTTTCTGCACTACTGGTAATACAGCATGCTGAGGGGTAGGGGTAGGCCTAGAGGACGTGGACGTGGGCGAGGACGCGGAGGCCCAAGTCAGGGTGTGGGCACAGGCCGAGCCAGTGCGGTGGCCAGGGGTAGAGGCAGGGCCAGACTGAATAATCCACCAACTGTTTCCCAAAGCGCCCCCTCGCGCCATGCCACCCTGCAGAGGCCAAGGTGCTCTAAGGTGTGGCAGTTTTTCACAGAGATGCCTGATGACCGACGAACAGTGGTGTGCAACCTTTGTCGCACCAAGGTCAGCTGGGGAGCCACCACCACCAGCATGCGCAGGCATATGATGGCCAAGCACCCCACAAGGTGGGACGAAGGCCGTTCACCGCCTCCGGTTTGCACCGCTGCCTCTCCCCCTGTGCCCCAACCTGCCACTGAGATCCAACCCCCCTCTGAGGACACAGGCACGAGTGCCTACCGGCCTGCACCCACACCCTCACCTCCGCTATCCTCGGCCCCATCCACCAATGTCTCTCAGCGCAGCGTCCAGACGTCACTAGCGCAACTGTTTGAGCGCAAGTGCAAGTACGCCGCCACGCACCCGCACGCTCAAGCGTTAAACGTGCACATAGCCAAATTGATCAGCCTGGAGATGCTGCTGTATAGGCTTGTGGAAATGGAGGCTTTCAAAAGCATGATGGCGGCGGCGGCCCCGCGCTACTCAGTTCCCAGTCGCCACTACTTTTCCTGATGTGCCATCCCAGCCCAGCACGACCACGTCTCCCACAACATTGTACGCGCCCTCACCAACGTGGTTACTGCCAAGGTCCACTTAACAATGGACACGTGGACAAGCACAGGCGGGCAGGGCCACTATATGTCCCTGACGGCACAATTGGTGAATTTAGTGGAGGCTGGGACAGAGTCAGAGCCTGGGACCGCTCACGTCCTACCCACCCCCAGAATTGCGGGCCCCAGCTCGGTGCTGGTATCTGCGGCGGTGTATGCTTCCTCCACTAAACCACCCTCCTCCTCCTCCTCCAACGCAACCTCTGTCTTGCAATCAAGATGTGTCAGCAGCAGCAGCACGTCGCCAGCAGTCGGTGTCGCGTGGCGTGGCAGCACAGCGGTGGGCAAGCGTCAGCAGGCCGTGCTGAAACTACTCAGCTTAGGAGAGAAGAGGCACACGGCCCATGAACTGCTGGAGGGTCTGACAGAGCAGACCGACCGCTGGCTTTCGCCGCTGAGCCTCCAACCGGGCATGGTCGTGTTTGACAACGGCTGTAACCTGGTGGCGGCTCTGCAGCTCGGCAGCCTCACGCACGTGCCATGCCTGGCCCACGTCTTTAATTTGGTGGTTCAGCGCTTTCTGAAAAGCTACCCCCACTTGTCATACCTGCTGGGAAAGGTGCGCCGGGTCAGCGCACATTTCCGCAAGTCCAAGATGGACGCTGCCACCCTGCGGACCCTGCAACATCGGTTTAATCTGCCAGTGCACCGACTGCTGTGCGACGTGCCCACACGGTGGAACTCTACGCTCCACATGTTGGCCAGACTCTATGAGCAGCGTAGAGCTATAGTGGAATACCAACTCCAACATGGGCGGCGTAGTGGGAGTCAGCCTCCTCAATTCTTTACAGAAGAGTGGGCCTGGTTGGCAGACATCTGCCATGTCCTTGGAAAGTTTGAGAAGTCTACCCAGATGAGGTGAGTGGGGATGCTGCAATCATTAGCGTCACCATTCCTCTGCTATGCCTCTTGAGAAGTTCCCTGCAAAGCATAAAGGCAGACGCTTTGCACTCGGAAACGGAGTGGAAACGGGAAGACAGTATGTCGCTGGATAGTCAGAGCACCCTCATGTCTATATCTCAGCGCATTGAGGAGGAGGGGGAGGAGCATAAGGAAGGGGGGGGGGAGAGACAGCTTGGCCCACTGCTGAGGGTACCCATGCTGCTTGCCTGTCATCCTTTCAGCGTGTATGGACTGAGGAGGAGGAGGAGGATCCTGAAAGTGATCTTCCTAGTGAGGACAGCCATCTGTTGCGTACAGGTACCCTGGCACACATGGCTGACTTCATGTTAGGATGCCTTTCTCGAGACCCTCGTGTTACACGCATTCTGGCCACTACGGATTACTGGGTGTACACACTGCTCGACCCACGGTATAAGGAGAACCTTTCCACTCTCATACCCGAAGAGGAAAGGGGTTCGAGAGTGATGCTATACCACAGGACCCTGGCGGACAAACTGATGGTAACATTCCCATCTGACAGCGCTAGTGGCAGAAGGTGCAGTTCCGAGGGCCAGGTAGCAGGGGAGGTGCAGAGATCAGGCAGCATGTACAGCGCAGGCAGGGGAACATTCTCCAAGGCCTTTGCCAGCTTTATGGCTCCCCAGCAAGACTGTGTCACCGCTCCCCAGTCAAGGCTGAGTTGGCAGGAGCACTGTAAAAGGATGCTGAGGGAGTACGTAGCCGATCGCACGACCGTCCTCGGTGACGCCTCTGTCCCCTACAACTACTGGGTGTCGAAGCTGGACATGTGGCCTGAACTCGCGCTGTATGACCTGGAGGTGCTTGCTTGTCCTGCGGCTAGCGTCTTGTCAGAGAGGTTGTTTAGTGCGGCTGGGGGAATCATCACAGATAAGCGTACCCGCCTGTCAACCGACAGTGCCGACAGGCTTACACTCATCAAGATGAACAAAGCCTGGATTTCCCCAGACTTCTCTTCTCCACCAGCGGACAGCAACGATACCTAAGCAATACGTAGGCTGCACCCGCGGATGGAAGCATCGTTCTCTATCACCATCAAAAACGGGAACCTTTTTGCTTCATCAATCTGTGTATTCTATTCATCCTCCTCCTCCTGCTCCTCCTCCTGAAACCTGACGTAATCACGCCGAACGGGCAATTTTTCTTAGGCCCACAAGGCTCAGTCATATAATTTTTGTAAACAATTTTTATACGTTTCAATGCTCATTAAAGCGTTGAAACTTGCACCTGAACCAATTTTTATTTTAACCGGGCTGCCTCCAGGCCTAGTTACCAATTAAGCCACATTAACCAAAGCGATTAATGGGTTTCACCTGCCCTCTTGGTTGGGCATGGGCAATTTTTCTGAGGTACATTAGTACTGTTGGTACACCAATTTTTTGGGGCCCTCGCCTACAGTGTAATCCAATAAATTTTTTGCCCACCTGCATTAAAGCTGACGTTACATCAGCTGTGCTGGGCACTGCAATGGGATATATTTATGTACCGCCAGTGGCTTCCTGGGACCCACCCATGCTGTCGGTCCACGTGGACTTTCCATTAGGGAGATGTACGTGCCTGTGTATACTTATAAAAAACTCGAGCCTGACTGGGGCATGCAGTTTGGGCTGAAGCCCACCTGCATTTAATCTGACGTTAGCTCTGCTGTCCAGGGCACTGCAATGGGATACATTTATGTACAGCGGGTGGGTTCCAGGGAGCAACCCATGCTGTGGGTGCACACGGAATTCCCATTGCGGAGTTGTACCTGCCTGTGACTATTTATAAAAAAACGCAGTCTGACTGGGGCATGCAGACACCTTGACAGAATGAATAGTGTGTGGCACATAGGTTCCCTATTGCTATGCCCACGTGTGCAGCTCCTGATGGCGGTGGCACAGGATTCTATTTCTCATTGCTTCTGTACAGCATTGTGGGCTATCATCCTGCCCCTTTTAAAGAGGGTCGCTGCCTAGCCGTGCCAACCCTCTGCAGTGTGTGCCTGCGGTTCCTCCTCATGGCAGACGCACTTATAAATAGACATGAGTGTGGCGTGGCATGAGGGCAGCTGAAGGCTGCGCAGGGACACTTTGGTGTGTGCTGTGGACACTGGGTCGTGCAGGGGGGGGGGGGGGGTTGGGCAGCATGTAACCCAGGAGAAGTGGCAGCGGAGTGTCATGCAGGCAGTGATTGTGCTTTGTTGGAGGTAGTGTGGTGCTTAGCTAAGGTATGCATTGCTAATGAGGGCTTTTCAGAAGTAAAAATTGTTGGGAGGGGGGGGCCACTCTTGCCGCTATTGTGGCTTAATAGTGGGACCTTGGAACTTGAGATGCAGCCCAACATGTAGCCCCTCGCCTGCCCTATCCGTTGCTGTGTCGTTCCCATCACTTTCTTGAATTGCCCAGATTTTCACAAATGGAAACCTTAACAAGCATCGGCGATATACAAAAATGCTCGGGTCGCCCTTTGACTTCAATGGGGTTCGTTACTCGAAACGAACCCTCGAGCATCGCGAAAATTTCGTCTCGAGTAACGAGCACCCGAGCATTTTGGTGCTCGCTCATCTCTAGTTTCATGACATTTTGTCCGAATTTTTTTAGTCCAATCCAAATCTTGTCCAATCCACAGATTTTGTCTATTGCTTTCCTCGTCCACTAGGACATTTTACCCAATCACTTTCGTCCAATCCACATTTCGTCCAATTGTCCAATTTCTTTCATCCTATCCACATTTCGTCCAATTGCTTTCCTCGTCCAGTAAGACATTTGATATTTTAAAATTGATACATTATGCCATACTTAAGAAAAGAGACGCATGTTCTCCTTTTGTACATATAGTCTATATGAAATCACTGTCCGTAGGACGACTTCGTACGTCGCCACCTCTTGACCTAATACTGTAGAGGGGGAAAATAGGTGATTCTGCAGCGGAGTCGTCATAGAAATTATACCTCCTAAATGAATGGATAAAATCTAGGTTGGACATAGTGATTTATAGGACAAATTAAGATTGGACTAATTGTCCTCCTGGACGAGTTTTTCCTTGGACAAACCTATGAAAGGACAAGAAAATCTTGGACGTAATGTCCGCCTGGACAAGCTTTTCCTTGGAAAAACTTATGAAACAACCAACTACTCTCAAACTGTTTTTATTGCTGAGCAATAGACCCGCAAAGTAGCAAACAGTCTGTTGAACTTTGGTATTCCGGAGTTGATGGTGGTATTGGTAATGGGTTATTTTAGGCCATACACAGACCCCTCTACTCAGTTCTCTCTACTTATCCCATGCTTCTCTTCATTCTCAAGGCATATACTCTGGATTTTACTTGAACACTTTTATTGCTTAGCTTCACAGACTAAGCCCTCCTTGGTAGCTTCTGCCACAATGCTTCCAGACTCTGCTAGTGCAATAACAGTGTCCCCTCTTTCTATACTTCACACTACTCTGCCAATGCGGGAATGGGTCTACTGCATACATTGTCCCCGTGTGACATGTTGGCATCACCTATGCCATTAGGTTATCCTACTACTCTGGTGCTCCCATGACAGCCTAGCCATATTCCACCTGGGCCTAAAAATGCAACTGTGTTTAAACATGCCACAAATATAGTCAAACAATACAATTAGCTTCTTCCTACCCCTTTACAAAAGAAAGGAATATGTGTATATTTATGCTTTGCCTTAAATATACTAAACTTTAATTTACTCTTCAAATCCTTGAGCTAACTTGGTATTTTGAAGAACTATGACAGTGCCCTGTATATAAATTTAGCTCAATAAGCATTTAGTATGCCTAGAGAACAATAGAATACACCATTTCCTACAAAATGTACACAACATTTCAGTCTATAATTCAATAAGAGTTATTTGGACTTACATGAGGACAGACTATTAGTGTTTAAGTCCTGGAAAAAAAGCCTTTAATATTTTATAGCTATCAATAAGGGAGTTCAAATTCCTATCCTGAGGCTTTTATTGAGATTTTCTGAAGCAAAAAATACCAACCAGCAAACAGAAGATTGTGCTGATTGTAATTTCTTAATTGACGTACACAATGTAATGTAGTTTTTAGCAGTTTGCATAATATAGTGCTAATATCTGACTGTTCTTTGTCTGCCAATTCTATTTTATTTATCATGCTGCTTTGCAGATTAAGGAAATCTATTTCCTGTGTGGAGGTCAGAAGGACTGATCTATGTGGGACATTTTCTTTAAACTTCAAGTGATGCTTTGCCCCAAGCTTTACAATTTATTTTATTACCCATAAAAAACATTTTATTAAGGCTGAAGCTTAACTATTGCCAACCTTTAACTACATCTTTTTTTGTTCACATTAAGAAAATATGAAGAAAGAGCAAATAGCCATTTAGTTTACTAGTTCCAGAAGAGAATGGAAATGTGGCACAAAGCCAAACAATGCTGGGAAATAAAGACAGCTAAACTGCAAGGAGGACAAACATTTTCCTTGAGATAGAAGCAAGTTTTGATTTCTGGAAAAGTCATAGGCAGGTATACTAAATGATTAGCTTTGCTTTATATTTATAAATGCACAGTCAGTCGATGTATTTATTATACATATATTTAGTTAGCTTCTACTTTAATTGTATGCATCTGTGTATTACTCACGATGAGTGAACTTTTTGAAGGTTTGGTTCGGCCGATTCGCAGAAATTTTGCAAGAACTTCAGTTCAGTCTAGATTAGTTTGAGCCGAACTAGACGTTTACCAAAACCCCTAAAACCGGTGTATAACACTATATAAAAGCTATAAAATCCCTCAGAGTGTTATAACAGGGTTGTTATGGCTTTTAGACTGTGTCTATACACCAGTTTTCAGGACTAATTGAGTGACCCAAACTCTGTTTTAGATAAAGCTTTGCTAACTTTTAGCAAAGTTCGACCCAAAACATGGTTCTAATAGTTTGGTTCTCTCAATACTACTCACAAGTATCTTCCTATGTAAAAAAGGTTGGAAGGGGTACAGGGAAATAGTAAATGGGAATCGTAATCTGGTGGTCATATAATATTGACTGTCATCATCTAAACATTTTCAGTTCTACTGTAACTTCCAGGGTTTAAAATTGACTTCTGCTCAAGAGACTTTAGGCCATGAACCAAAGGGTGATATCTAGGAATAGATCAGAGACGCGCCAGGTGATAAAAAGACAATGAAATGTAATGAGCCAATATTAACTCACCTGGTGCCTGACGGGGAAAATCAGCCTGATAAACCCCGTCGGCACCGATGTCCAGGAAGACTTTGCACAGGTTCTTTTATTCCCACATCCACAGCATGACGGAGAGCAGCAAAAGGGTACACAGCAAACAAGCACCTGTACAGTGTTTGATAGACGGCAATACTAAAAGAAAAAAGCTGCTTTTGCGCTCGTCGGGATAAAAGATGAAAAAAGTGTAAATATTAAATTTATTTACATAGATACCAGCGACGCGTTTCGATGAATACAATCGCCTTTTTCAAGCTCAAAAAACTTACATGTAAGTTTTTTGAGCTTGAAAAAGGCGATTGTATTCGTCGAAACGCGTCGCTCGTATCTATGTAAATAAATTTAATTATATTTACACTTTTTTCATCTTTTATCCCGATGAGCACAAAAGTAGCTTTTTTCTTTTAGTATTAACCCCTTGAAATTTTCCGGGACGAGCTCCACTGCTCATAGCGGCATAGCCCGGAAGATTTCCGGGCTATGTATCACTATGGGAGCTGCAGAGCACAATGCCACAAGCTGTGACAGTGTGCTCTGCCTGCACAGACCCACACAGAGCAGTGCAAGGGCTTTGAAAAACCAGCAGAAGATATTGCCGATATGGCAACCTCCTGCTTTGTTTACAGTTTGCCATAGAGACCATCGGCTTGTCAGAAGCAAGCCGATGGTCTCTGTGGCAGGGAGAGCTGGTTGTTAGCTGTCAGAGGACAGCTAGGTACCTGCTCATACAGCAGAGATCAGAGAAAACCTCCGATCTCTGCTGTGTTAACCCTTTACATGCTGCAGTCTATGTGACTGCAGCATGTAAAGGGCTGTCACTGCAGCATGTAAAGGGCTGTCACCATCGGACCCCCGGAATGTGATCAGGTGTCCTGATGGGTCCCTGTGGAAGTCCCCTAAAGGGACAAAAAAAAAAATAAAAAAAAAAAAAAGTAAAAAAATTATTTAAAAAATTATAAAAACACTTGTCTCCCTTTACTTTGTAAAAAATCAAAAATACAATCACACATATGGTATCCATGTGTCGTAATGACCCAGAGAAGGAAGTTAATACATTATTTAACCCCTTAATGACATGGCCCCTTTTTTTCCTTTTTTCCCCCTTTTTTTTTCCTCTCCCCCTGTTTAAAAAATCACAACTTGTCCCGCAAAAAACAAGCCCTTATATGGCCATGTCAATGGAAAAATGAAAAAGTTATGGCTCTTGAGACGCAAATGCAAAATTAGTTGAAATTCAATGATTAGACCATTTTAAAAAACCTGCCCTTGTGGGCACGACAGGGTGGTAGGAAACCGGCCACTCAAGGGGTTAAAGGGTGATATCTGAGCTTCTAGACTTACTGTCTATATGTAAAAAATAGAATCTAATGTGGCCTTTCCTTACTTTAGTTCTCATTTCATTGCAGGCAAATGTTCTTTACTGCAGAAACTATTTTTAAAATGAATGCAACATAAATTATCCTTATCTTATTTTTCTCATACAGAACTCCAAAACTTTAGCTTTCCCCCACACTGCCATAGACATCAATAATAAAATTCTGAGTGTTTACAGCAGCCACTAAGGGTATTTTAATAGCTTACTGCATATTTCTTCATTATGGAGAGCCATATATAAATAGTATATACAATAAGCTGTAAGCTACCTCTAATGATGGCTGCATCAGAAAAAAAATGTTCAAGGGTGGACATTCACTTTAAAGTATGTACATAAAGTTGACCTTCCTAAGCAGTTGATGTGCAGAGCCATTGCAGCATTCACAGAGAAAAGTCTGCTTAGTTAAGTGCAAATCAGAAATGGAACAATTATAACTAGCAACAGCATCAGCTGCAACAGCATTCAAAAGTGATTTGTGGTTATTACTATATGGTACATTTCAATGTCTTTGATATGATATTGCCATCAATGCTGTAAACCGCCATTCAATGTCAAAATATCGCGACCCACAAACAAGTAATTACTGCATGGGCCATGTTTTTCGTGTCTTTGTTCCTGTGATGTTTTTAGCAATAACACTACCTTTTTGTGAGAATAATAATCTTTATTTATATATAGTGCCAACATATCCCACAGCGCTTACAAAACAAGGGAAAACAGATACAAAAAACATAGATACAAAAAACACGGTTACCTGTAGTAATCGATTGATTGAAACAGTAGGGTTGAAGGTCCTGCTCTAACGAGCTTACATACTGCAGACAATGGGGTGATATAGAAGATCAAGGGGCTGGAGATGTACACAGTATGGCGAGGTGGAGAATGAGGGGTGGTATACACATAGACAATGGTCAGACTTAAGCCGTGTGGTGACTGAATCGGTATGACTGCAGGCAGCAGTTGATTATGGCTTGGAGGGATTGCAGTCAGCAGGACAGGGAGCATGTTATCAGACGGAGTAAGGAGGGTTTGGTTTAGGAGATATGGTATGTCTCCCTGAAGAGGTGCATTTTTAGAGCACACCTGAAGTTTTGTGAGTCGAGGGTTGCCCGGATATGTTTTGGTAGTGCGTTCCAGAGGACAGGTGCTGCTCTGGAGAAGTCTTGAAGGCAGAAATTAGAGGTTTCAATTAATAGGGCACTTAATCTGATTTAATTAGCGGAGCGGAGGGCACAGACTGAGCGGTGGATTGAGATGAGGGAGGCAATGTAAGGCAGCACTGTGCTATGGAGAGCTTCATGGATGAAGGTAGTGAGTTTGAATTGAATTCTGTATTTGATGGGCAGCCAGCGCAGTGACTGGCACAGGGAAGAGCCATCTGAGTAGCAGCTGGACAGGAAGTTGAGCCTGGCTGCCGTATTCAGGAGGGATTGGGGGGGAAGAGTCTGGTGCAGGGGAGGCTGATCAGCAGCGAGTTGAAATAATAGAGCCGAGGGAGGATGCGAGCGTTTTTGCGTGTCCACAGTGAGAAAGGGGCAGAAAAATCTCAAATCACAACACGGCTGCTTGCAATAAAATTGTGTGATTTTTTTATCGCCTAAAGTCAATAGGACTTTCTAATGTTAAAAATGCATCGCACGAAAATCATCAGTTCGTGCGATGTAATAAACAAAGAGGCTCTATAGGAAAACATGGACTACAAAAAAATCTCAGCAAGATAGCATCAGAGAAAACATCATAAATGTAAAGGAACCCAATGGAAAGCATGGGCTTCACATGCATGTGTTTTCTAAATTGTGTGATTTTGTTGCATATGTGCAAGCGGCCAGAGGGTTATAATGCATGCTGCTCATAGAAGCTAACTATCGGCTATAGAAGCTAACTGGTTAGTGATTTATGGCTCCTGAAATCAAATCTACACTGCTAACTACTTCTCTAGTGTTTACCATGCTGATGTTAAACCTCTGTGTGTGCTACAGTGACCTAGGGAACAGAATCTGCTGTTTTCTCCATGTGCAGTATATGGCTAAAATCATAAAAGCTAGTGTTCACCCACAGATCAGAGACAACTGAAAATTAGAAATCCAGCCAACAAAGAAGGCAAAATGGTGATAAATATAGTATACAAATCACATAATGGCCAGGTACAGTGTTATTCCTCTTGTATACACAAGTCATCTGAATGTGCAGGTATGCTTTAAATTAGGATGTCAGTTTTAGTATTGAATTTTTAAAGAACAGCAAGCAGTAATCAAACAAAGTGTACTTTATATTGAAATAATCCAAATTCCCTAACTTCAGAGTGTTTCATGAACTGGCATTGAGTGGTTGCAGAGATGTATGTTGATCTTTTCTCTTCCATTATTGGTTATGGCATATAGTTCAAGCCCAATCTAGCATTTAGTAAATCGACAAACTGTACATGTCTATAAATTTTGTATTTTGTCAAGCTGCCTGGAGTGAGTTTTATATCACACCTGGAATCCGTCCATTGTACTCAGTCATTATGCCCATATATTACTGAGTACAATGCATGCACTTAAAAAATGTGATCTCACAAATTACACTGCATTAAAACTGAAAACTTACTCTCATGCCAAGCTCAATATTTTCTCCTCCGTACACTTCCATGCCAGGATCCAGCAGCCCAATGTCTCCAAAGTACGCTCGATCTACCACAAAGGAACAACCAATCATCGCTGGGGTTCTGGTAAAGAAACAAAGAGTTAGTGTGCAGATAGAAGCATCTGATTTTTGGCTGCTCAGACTTAATTTTATCGCTTGCTAAAAATGAATGAGCTTGTTACAATAAATCATAATGATAATGCCTAATGTCTGAGAAAGGATTTGGGCTCAGTAACTAGTTGTGCACATATGCGATGCACCACGAATTGTTTAATATCTGGACTATTTTTACTGAAATAGGTTAGAGGGGTTTTCCAAGAAAATCAAAGGAGAACTAAAAGCTTGTTGTAATATATTCTATATCGTTTATCCCTGAACGGATGTCCTGGAAAACCTCTTTATATGGATTTACACATTAATCTACATATGGTTTAACACACACTGGTTAGCATAATAATTGACTGCATTAGATTCATGAAAAATGGTATGTGTACACACATCCTAAGGCTCTGTTCACATCTGCATTATGATTGTCACGTTGTGCTCCTTGGACCTGAGGTTCTGTAGCTTTCCAGGTACACACTGCTGCAGGTGTAGTTGATTTGGCTGGCTCATGGTGTGGATTTCTCTACCCTCCCAATCACCACCAGTCTGCTGCATATAAATACCAGCTTTACTAAAGGGTTCTGGTCAGGGGCGTAACTAAAGGCTCAGGGGCCCTGATGCAAAAGGAGAGCTTCCCCCCCTGTATGTGTATCTGTACCCGTACCCATACCTAAACCATGCTGCACAGAGGCATAACTTGAAGCTTCTGGGCCCCAATGCAAAACCTGTAACAGGGCCCCCAACTATAATGCTTTGTTCATAGTACTGGGCTTCCTATATGGAGAAGAGAGGCTTTATGGGCCCCCTAAGGCTCCTGGGCCCTGGTGCAACCGCATCCCCTGCACCCTCTATAGTTACGCCCCTGGTTCTGGTCATTTATCCATTATATCATTCACTCTCAGAACACTGGTTCTTGGAGTCATGCATATTCTGTTTCGGTGTAAAGGCCCTTTTAGACACAATGATTTTCGCTCAAAAATCGCTCAAAGCCGTCTTTTGAGCGATAATCGTTGTGTCTAACTGCACTGATATCGTGCAGTTTTCGTTAAGCTGTCACTGATCGCTGATCTTTCAGCATGCTGAACGATCAGCGATCAGTTATCAGGAATTCACTATTGTTTCAGCTGTATCCCGCTCCCTGAAGACAGGCGGGGTATGAAGAACACAGCTGTCCAGCTGTGTTTTTATCCCTCGCTCGTAGCGCTCAGCTATATAACAGCCGGGCGCTCCGATCGGGGAACAACTGGATGCAGAAGACAAGCGGCCTTGCTTGTCTTCTGCATCCCGTGCTCAGAACGGAAGGTGATCGCTCAACGTTTGAGCGCCAACATATTCTGGCCAAAATACAATACCTCGTACGTACTTATTAGTGGTTCCATCTGCCTATGTGTATTAGTTTAGTATTTGGCTGCTTTCTGGTGTTGGAATGCACATTCAGTTTATATTATTGGTGTCCATTTGGGTACATTATTCTTCCCGTTTCCTTTCCAGCCCTTATTTAGGTTGCGTTCATATAGGCCATTGTTCTCGTGGTCTGCACAGATGTAGCAGTGATGCTTCCATTATGAGTTCCAATATTTTTTGCAAAAATAATGTAGTCTTTGGTGCTATTTTTGCCGTCAATAATAGCAGAGTCTAATGGATTCATTTGTATCTGTTTGAAAACAGATGAGACTCGGCTGACATTGTTCCATTATATATATAAGTCATGACACTAATGTGAACAGTAGAGAAATCCTTTAAATTCATATGTTTATACAAAGACATTTTATTAACAAATAACTCTTGAGATGTGAACAGAACAGATTTTTTTTTAAATTCTAGTATAATAGCGATAGAACTGCCGTAGATCATCTCCTGGCCCTTGTCAAGGTCATACTGCTATCTTCTAAGTCATATTGTCATTTTCAGGAATGTACAATTCATTATAGGTCTAGAGGAAGCAGATGTGTTTTAATTCTGGCTTCCTGTAAGCAAGTTTTTTTTAACACATATCCAGTATGGGATGTGAATGTCTGATGAGAAAAAGCTATTGATGTAATATGTGTCTGGCATCAGTGTGGTCCCTTGTCAATTCAGGACTAATTCGTTCTAGTACTCTGTTAGTTTTGTAATAAATCATGTTATTTCATCTAGGAGCATGGTAATACTTAGATCAAAGATCCAAGGTCAAAGTTTAACTATTAAAGGGACTTGTTAATAGACACCGAAAATTTTGACAGGCTGTGACAAAACCCAGCTAAAAAGTATTATTTTTAATGCTACCTTAGGGCTCAGTCAGATGAGCGTTTTCTTTGTGCACCTATGTGCGTAAAAAAAAACTTGCTCCCCGCATATTAAAAATTTGTGTGACCGAAGCTCCATGTCCATCGCTTTCAATGGGGCCGGCGTTACGGATGATGTATATATTTTTTTAGTTTTTAAACCAGCTAGGGATGATTTTCAGAGAAGGGCTTATATTTCAAGCCCTTCCCGAAAATCACTGCTGGGGTTTCCTGCGTCCTGTTGCTTTCAATGGGGCCGGCTGCAGTGCCAGCCCCATTGAAAACAATAGGAGAAGATTGAGGTATTCTGCCCCAGCCGTGACAACTGTGGCAGGGGAATTCCTTCTTCCCCGCGGGTAGTCCCCTTGGCACTGAACACTGTGACAGTGCTGTCACAGTGTTCAGTGATGAGGGGAGTCCCTGCAGGGATATTTTACGTGTAGCACGGGCCTTGCCGCTTGACAGATGTCCTATCTTTTGCAGATGCGAGTATTTTGCACCTGTGAAAGACGGACATGTAAACACTGCATAGGTAACCAATGGTTCTATCAGACGCTCTTTTTTTTGCGCTCATAGGCGCTCGCTGCGCTCTCCAGCTTGAATTCGCCCTTAGGCCTTAGTCAGACGGGCGTTTTTTGCGCGATTTGCGCATGCGCATGCGTCCGGCGATTTTTTTAAACCATTGCTTTGCAATGGTATCGGACACATGAGTGCTTTTTATGCGCTCGTCCGATAAATTATAGAACAGAAATCGCAGATCGCACCTATCTGCGATCTGCGATTCCTGTTCTCTTCTCTATATGCGCTCAATGGGGCCGGCGGCAGCAGCGCCGACCCCATTGAGAACATATAGAAGACAAATCATTCTTCTCTGCCACAGATGTAACAGCTGTGGCAGAGAAGAACGATGTTTGCCCATTGAATTCAATGGAGCCGGCAATACAGCCGGCTCCATTGAAAGCAATGGGCTGCCAGACAGCGCTGGATGAATTGTCGGGAAGGGCTTAAATATATAAGCCCTTCCCTGCAATTCATCCAGAAAAGTGTTAAAATAAAAAAAAAATATATACTTACCTTGTCCCGGCAGTCGGAGTTCAGCGTGGCTGGCCTGCAGTGGGTGTGAGTCAGACCTGCCCCCTGATTGGCTCAGCGCTGAGCCAATCAGGGGGCAGGTCTGACCCACACCCCCTTCACACCCACTGCAGGCCGGCCGGGCTGAACTCCGGCTGCCGGGACAAGGTGAGTATATATATTTTTTTTATTTTAACACATTTCTGGATGGATTGCAGGGAAGGGCTTATATATTTAAGCCCTTCCCAACAATTCATCCCACACTCGCCCGCAGCGCATTGCTTTCAATGGAGCCGGCTGTATTGCCGGCTCCATTGAATGCAATGCGCTGGACAGCTCCGGCCCGTTTCTAATGAAACGCGGCTAGGAGCAGATTTTCGGGCGATTTTCTGGCACCGGTCACGTGATTTGCGGATGCGCATCAGTCATGCGATCCGCAAATCGCGCGAAAAAACGCCCGTCTGACTAAGGCCTTAAAGTGAAGATTTTGCTGCGGATTTCACTTTTCGCAGCTGTAAAAATCTATGGGTAAATGTACATTAGAGTTTGCATGATGCAGATTTGAAAATCCAGTGGATGCCCTCAAATTTCCAGAGGAAAAAGGAGAATGTAAATGGGGTTTTGTAAAACTCTGCTCCCCAGCACTGCACATTGTCCTAAGTGTGGATTCTGAACTCAAAATGTGTAACCAACATGGCACTGTGCTTAGATCTGTATAGCATATTTCTCAAGGAACTTGAAAAATACTTTATCTGGATATTGGCATAAATATTTCCATAAAAGCTGTTCAATGTCACCCAGTAGAATCATTAAACAAACCAATGCACTGGAGAAATGATGTATGCCTCATCCATGTAGAGAAGTGCTGATGTAGTACAATGTACGGCAAATTAAGAAGTGGGATAAATCAACAGTAAGTTAATATTTTCTTATAACGCTTGATTTTGTTCAACCCTTCTACAAGGTTTATAAAGACTAGAGCTTTTATAAGACTAAAATGTTTATATATCTGTTGCTGTTGTTGGAGATATAAATTAACAATATGCTCATTTTATTTGTGCCAATTTACGGTAAAACCACAGTCTTGACATGCTTCATTTGACAATACAGCATACTGCCTTACTGTGTGAATATGGTGTTATATAACACTGCCAAGTTCAATTAACATGCTCTATTTTTGGGTTAATACATTTAACTGTGCTATCCCAGACACATACTGTATCAATATGTACAGCAAGGGAACATTAACACTTCTTTTTTTGGTCTTGTACTGATATCTTGTGCTACTTTAAGAGTGTATGAATAAAAATCATTAATATTTTCATAAGTGTTTATGGAAATATTTCCATTTCTGAGAATCTAGAGAATCTAGAGAATTTAAAATTGGTATGGTCATAGAATCCTAGAATGGTAGAGTTGGAAGGGACCTCCAGGGTCATTGGGTCCAACCCCCTGCTCGGTGCAGGAGTCACTAAATCATCCCAGACAGATATCTGTCCAGCCTTTGTTTGAACTCTTCCATTGAAGGAGAACTCACCACCTCCCATGGTAACCTGTTCCACTCATCAAAACAGGGTAAAACTATGGAGGTAAAAATAGGTAGCATCTGAGTGTTATACAGAGCTCTTATGGTTCTTATATGTAAGGTGGTGGAGGGAGTGCCCCATACTCCCTACACAAAAATAATGATGGCTCCAAGTGCCAAGGTGTTGAGCCCTGTCCCGTTCTCATCTGAGAGGCTCCTCTCACTCCCGACAGCACTGCCTGAAGATTGCCCAATACAGTCAAGGGAGAACAAGGTCACCTTTCAAAATTCTCAGGAACATTCTCAGGCTTCTGCTATACAAAGTAATTGGCTGCATCAATCACAGCTCCTGAGTAGATCAGTAACCCAGACAGGAGAGAGCACACAGACAGAGCCCACAGCAGTAGACCCTAAGTTTTTGCAGCCTACTCTAGGGCTGTGCAGCAGGCAGGTTTCCTATGCTGGTGGACCTGCCAGGACAGACCAGAGAGCCCTGATAGGTGAAGCAGTGTGGGATATTCAAAGGTAGATGTAATGTTGGAGTAGCTATGTGTTATTGTGAAAGAAACCTCTGAAGAAATTATATCTATGATGTTTTGGCATCCTGTATGAAAGAACACAACCCCTATGAGGCATGAGTAGTCAGGCTATAGCTAATGAGACAGGAATGAAGGTCCATGAGATGTGAGCCTTGCTGCGACCAACAGATAGAAAGAAGATGTAAGCACCAGCGGGTTACATTGGAGAATGCAAAGTCTGGTTAAAGTCACTTTAAGAAAATACAGATGCAGGGTATTATGATGAGTGATGATGCAACGTTCAAGTATACAAAGCCTCCCATGGAGTGACCTATTGTAAATGATACTATGGTTCAGTAAAAGCTATTTTTGATAGAAATGTGCCACCTCCACCGTACTTATCAACATACTTATCAGCACTTCACACTCTCTTATACCGACAAGCATGAAATACAGAAAATTCTGAGTGCGTTACAAAGCCATTTTATGTTTGCACATACAGTAACATCATCTACTGTATGAGAGGTACAACGTCAATACCAAAATCCAAGGTCCATCAGATCAGTATGTCACAAAGCTGAGGCAGCTGGCAGCAACATGTGTGTTTGGATGAACTTAGCAAAGACAAAATAGTTCTGGAATGAAGAAACATTAATGAAAGAGAATGCATGGAATACCACATAAAAACCTACAGAGAGCTATCGACACGTAAAAGTCATGAACTTTACTTATTTTAACTGATGACCTATCCCCCTGATCAGGACTCCCGTCCATCAGCATATCATTCGACATGCTGCCTCATGAAGTGGGCTGGAAATCTTCACCAATGTTCAGAGGAAGCAGGGGCAGCATCGGCTTCACTCCCATTGAAATGAATGGGAGCGTCGTGCTGCTTCCTGCTTCTCTCATGGCCAGGAAGTCACGTCTTGCGGGAAGTATAGGGGGCAGCTGCCCCTGCTTCCTCTGACCTTTGATGACGAAGTCTGGCCCACTGCAGAGTGCAGTAGGCCGATCAGCTGATGAATGGGGTTTCTGAGCAGTAGAACCCAACCATCAAGTACTGATGACCTATGTAGGTCAACAGCTAAAGTAGACTAGAATACCCCTTTAAAGAAATGCAAATGCAAGCAATGCAAGACAGCAAAAGATAAAGTGAAGCTGTAAATTATAGTGAAAAAAACCCCAAAAAACATCCAATGGAAGAAATTAACGTAAAAACAAAGGCACTGTCCGTTCACAACATATACAGATATTGTGGAAGCAGCCGCCCTTATAGCAAAGAATACTGTCCTGTATGGAGAAACATACAGTAAGTGCAAAAGGCAACATGACTTTTCCTGAGTCTGCAGGCAGAAAACAAATGCCAATATACATATAGCTGCACAGATCAAGAGCAGCAGCTCAGAAGAATCACTATTGACAATTATGCATCACATGGGGTCAGTAAGCACTCCAGGAGCACAATACTTTGTGCCACTACAACTCAGAATTCATAGAATAGCTGGAACAAGGTTACTCTGTCACATAGAGGTTACCTGCACCCTTATGACAGATCAAAAACTACAGCAAAATTGTAAAAGAGTGAAAGCAAACATTATATAAGAATAGTATCGCATTAAAATGATATGATACATACAGGAGAAGGACGGGCTCACACGACTGTATAGGAAGTGAGTATTACGCAGGCTTTATATGCCCGTGTGATACGCTATAGCTCGCAGGCAATCAATTACACTGCCTTACGCAGTTCCGTTCACATTAGCGCGTCGGAATTGCAAAATTCACAAGCGCAAATTAGAACGCAGCATGCTCTATTTTGCCTTTTGTTCTTTATTGTCGCGTATGTAACCGCAGGCTATACGCAATTATATTGCATATAGGCTGCAGGTACACGCATCATCACTAAGCTATGGTGCAGGAAATCTAAACAAAAGCAAAACAGGTATACTGTGCATGATCACCTGCGTGAGTACGCGGTTATGCGCAGTACAATTTTTCGCCCATATGCGGCCGTATACTTGGTCATGGCTAGGTTCATAGCTGTAAAGTGCTGTGGGAGCCCCGTGGCATTTTAAGCTTACAGCTGTTTGAGCCTGGCTTAAAACACCTATGGGGAAACATAATTGAACCTACAGGGATAAAGCATATCTACTATTATTCCAAGTTGTGAAAAGCAAACACAGATGCCTGTGAAAAATGTGGCTGCTTACACTAAATGTAGGGCATAATGTGTTGCTAATTGATGACTATCAAACAGCTATAATGTCAGCTCATCTTATGATTTAATTGCATTTGAATATAGGCAGCTTTTCCAAGAACTGGGGCGAGTATCACCCAGAAATACACGAAACAGTGCCTCCTATGCAACACAGGCTACGTAGAGTGCCAGCTCCACTCAAAGCAGTAAATAGTGCAATGGACCTTTTACACGAGACAGAATTAGGGCTTATTCACAAGGGCGTATTATGAGTGCAAATTTTGCGTGTATAATATGCACTGAATAGAGCAAATTGATTTCAATGGGTTCGTTTACATGAGTATATTTTGCACGTGCATGTGTAGTGGCCTGAAATAGATATATCTGGCCCCTGCATAATTGTCTATAACTGTTTTGCATTTGTCCCACATGTCCTGTCCTCACTGTTGATGCACTGTGCAAATTCTCCTGTTACTACTTATGTGTATTGCACAGCTGCAGCATGTAAGAGGTTAATGTCTGTGAATATCTGGGATATGTCTGGAAAATGTAACAATTTGTGTTGTCACGTGAGCATGCAAGATATATGTGAGTGGAAGGTGCAAGTAAAAGGGAGTTCCATTCTAGTCAGTCGGAGAGTGAGTGCCAGCCACATGGGGGTACCTTCAACCCTCATGTGGTGAAGAATGGAAGCAGAGGAGCAGTACCCTGGAGGTTCATGCCCATGACCCCTACCCTAAGAGAGAGGAAGAGAAAGGAATCCGCCATGCAGTGTCCAGAAACAATCAGTGAAAGTAAGTGTTGTTGTCCTGCTCTGGAGTGTGTATGTCTAGGAGCGGATTCATACAGCTAACTTGACTCGAGGCCCAGTGTCATCCTGTGTTTTCCTCCGTAATCTCCCACATTGTCTTTCCTGCACTGGTGTGTGAAATTGCCCACAGAGAATTGTAAATTTATCTAAAGATATTTCTTTACAAGTAAAGTTCCCAGGAGCTGAGTTTATCAAGTTAACCGTGTGTGGAGTCTCTTATTTTTCCATCAGATATCCTACGGAGCAAAGAACGGTGGCACACTTGTCAGTGCCTTAGCCAAGGGTCACATGCGTCCCTCAGGGGAGGAGTTGGTAGTGCCACCGTGACAATCCTAAACATCTACTCCGCCATCTCCTCAGTGGTGCGCCTTGTGCCTCGGTCGCTGCACATGCTCTATTTTCGGCTTATTGTGCACAAAAACAGCACATATTGAACTAAGTAGAATAAATTGCCCATTGACATCAATAGGAGCATTTTTACGTGCAAATATGCAATGCAAATGCTTTGAATAAATATACTTATGCCATTGTGAAGTAAGCCTTAGTCCATGCTGACATTTCTGCATCACATTGGTCAGCTGTGGATTTTGGTGTGGAATTTTCTGCGGCTTGTGGTGTGTCCTGCAGGCTAATTCTGGTCCGTGTGAAAGCACTTTAAGAAACTATGCCGCTGCAAATATGTATCAATCTTGAAGATTTAAACAAAACACCTCAGCTCTGACATTATCAAAAGCCCACCATAGAAGAAATCCTAACAAGCTAAGCAGAACTAAACGTGATTAACATCTTGGATGTAGAGTTGAGCGAACATACTCTTTCGAGCTTGATGCTCATTCGAGAAAAAAAAAAGCTCGGCAACCGGCGGGTCCCATACAAAAATGCTCGAGTCTCCCATTGAAGTCAATGGGGTTCGTTACTCGAATAACGAAGACCCGAGCATTTTGGTGCTCGCTCATCTCTACTTGGATGCCAAGAATGGCTACTGCAAGTAAAACTGGAGACCAGAAGCCATTATCCCACTAAATTAAAAAAAAAACAAGAAGCTGAGACTGAGGCTATCTTCTGTACTATATATATAGGGCATTTACTAACAGCAGAAGACATAAATCTTGATCCAGACAAAGTGAGAACAAAGTGCATAGGTACCAAAACATGACAATGTACAAGCCAATTAGAGATTTCTAGGGTTTGTAAATTTCATTTCCAAAGTCTTACACCATCTTTCAAATTTGTGTGAACTACTACAGGGAAAACAAAAAAAGTTTAGTACCGTGTTAGCCAGTAGAGAAAAGTGTGATTGTTCCAGTAAGAGAAACCAAATAATCTTGTAGATATGATACCTTTTAATGGCTAACAAAAATACATGTTATAGCGAGCTTTTGAACCTATGCAGGGTTCTTCCTCAGGCATAATGGAACAGATATAAAGACTTATTTATATAAAAACATATACATGTGATCACATGGGAGGGCACAGCCATGGTGTGATTAATTTGCACTTGAAACAAATTCCATTCCGGAATAAGAGGGCACAGACATGTTTTGATTAAGAGCCCTTAGATAAATACCAGAAAGGGATAACAGTAAATACTTTTAGTTTTATGGTCTCTAAATTGATGTTAGGGGGCGAGCAGGTTACCTCTGCTTTGGATTTCTCATATCTCATAATCTCCACTAATGTAAAAAAAAAATCTCAGAGACTCATTCCTTTTTTTGAAGGTCTTACAGTTCCTTACATTGCAGGGATAAGTTCTTCTTTGTGAGTCAGAGGGCAATGCACTCCTGATTATACGGTTCCTCAAATTTGGAGGTTGCCTGCAGCACAGAAGGGGGGAGTCCAGGAATATGGGTTTCATTATAATATCATGTACTTTTGTTAGTCATTAAAAGGTATCATATCTACAAGATTATTTGGTTTGTCTTACTGAGAACAATCACACTTTGCTCTACTGACTAACACAGTACTAAAATGTTTTCGTTTTACCTAATGGAGAATACAAGAATGTACCGTACACAAATAGAACTGAAACATCTTCTGAAAAAATTGCAGAGCTGGACAGCAACATTTTCTTCTTAACCAGATGCAAGGAGGAACATTTAATTCCCAAAACACTTTGCCTAAAAAGTCCCATTCTGCACACCTATAATGCCCTTTATGCACAATGTCTATGCTACAGGACTTCTTAAGAGACTGCTGAACCACATTATTCACATCTTTTACAGCACCAAGAAAAAGGCCCTTATGGAGATACAAACCTTAAAGGGGTTGTCTCACGAAAGCAAGTGGGGTTATGCACTTCTGTATGGCCATATTAATGCACTTTGTAATGTACATCGTGCATTAATTATGAGCCATACAGAAGTTATTCACTTACCTGCTCCGTTGCTAGCGTCCCCGTCGCCATGGATCCGTCTAAATTCGCTGTCTTCTGGCATTTTTAGACGCGCTTGCGCAGTCCGGTCTTCTGCCTGGTGAATGGGGCCGCTCGTGCCGGAGAGCTGGTCCCGCGTCATCATCGTAGCTCCGCCCCGTCACGTGTGCCGATTCCAGCCAATCAGGAGGCTGGAATCGGCAATGGACCGCACAGAGCCCACGGTGCACCATGGGAGAAGACCCGCGGTGCATCGTGGGTGAAGATCCCGGCGGCCATCTTGGTGAAGGAAGAAGAAGGAAGAAGGAAGACGTCGCAGAGCGGGGATTCGGGTAAGTAATAAAATTTATTTTTTTTTAACACATCCTTTGGGGTTGTCCTGCACCGAACGGGGGGCCTATTGAAAAAAAAAAAACCCCGTTTCGGCGCGAGACAACCCCTTTAAGGAACACGCTTACAGAGGACTTGAAACTAAAATGCAACACTCTTACACAACACTACGGTTGTACCTAATAAAGAACAAGGAAAAGAAGTCCCCAAGACTTTGGCTCAAAGCAGGCCTGCACCCAAACACCGATCAGGAACAACCCGAGTCCAGAGCAGGCCTATAACCAAGCACTGATCAGGAACACCCAGAGTCCGGCAGGATAGAACAGTACCCCCAATAGGACACAGACACACGTATAACCAGCTGTGTTATCAATTTGTAATCTCACAACCCCAGTAATGTGGAGCTCAGTGTACTCTCCAAGAGGGAGCCACTCAACTGGGTCTTCGGGAGCTGATGACAAATGAGTATGTGACCTTTTTTATTTTATAACTTTCCCAGCCATTCTAAATTTTTTTCTTTAAGTCACACAACCACTTTTATGGGACAGATTTATAACAATTACTGGAAAGAAAAACTGACTGTTTTGTCCATAGCAACCAATCACAGCATAGCTTTCATTTTCAAGATCAGAATACAAAATGAAAGCTAAGCTGTGATTGGTTGCTATAAGCAATCCAGTTTTTCTTTATGACAGTAATCAAAAATCTGCTCCATTAAGTGTAGAGAACAGAGTGTTCTTTGATTCTGTAAGAATACTTTACTCCACAGGAGTCTCAAAGAATAGTGCATATGTCCGCTGCACATTTATTACATATTAAAGTTCCTTAAAAGAGTTGAGAAACTGGTAAACTTGTAAATTCCTGCACTGATAAAACATTTTATTAAACAAGGGTTACAAACATCTCAGGAAAGCGCCAGTTCTTAAAACAACACCTTTCGGCTCATAAGAGCCTTATTCACAGCATAGCAATATGGGAGAACAAAAACATAAATACGGAAATGAAGTATGAATACTTATAACACCCTCCTCAATATGCAAATGAAATAGAAACAGATGATAAATATAGCAACAAAATTAGTAAATAAATTTAAGATCGGTAAGCTGATTGAAACCCAAGGGAAAATGAGTATGTAGTTGCTTAATTCAGTAAGCCTCCCGAGGTAACAACTTGACAGATCAATCTGCACCATGAACGGGGCGTGTGACTTTTTAAATAAGTATCAGAATTATGAAAATCTAAAATATGATGTGACAAACGGGCTAAAGCACGCCTAGAAGTGTGGTTGTTAGGCGCAAAGACAGCTATATGTCCTGCAATGCGCGTCTTTAATTTATGGGTGGTACAGCCTACGTATTGTCCCAGCAAAAAGTACACTCCGTTAAGTATATCGCATGAGTGGAACTACAATTCATAAAAAAACTAATATAAAACTGCTGTGATGTACTGTTTATAAGCTGTAGCAGCTTGTGTATGTGACTTCACAGTCTGCTTCAGCTAATCACAAAGCTCAGCCATTGAGTGTTGAGTTCTGTGATTGGCTACAGCAGCCTGTGATGTCCCGTACACAGGCTGCTGCAGCCTGTAAGCATTATATCACAGCAAAAACCCGGAACTGTTGGAGCAGCAGATATGGGGAACTGGGAGAGGTGAATATAAGCTTGTTTGTTATTTTATGCCAGAGGGAACCTGCTTTCAAAAAGATATCCTAGACAAATCCTTTAACGGACAAATTGAGCGGAGAGGACGTGCAACCCACGCTTGAGATGGGGGTACTGTCCATATTTCCGGGCTCCATATCCAGGGTAAAGAAAGGCCTCTTGCGCTTCTTTGTACAAGCGGTCAGACAGATCATACCGAGGTTCTGGCGGTCTGATGCCGCTCCCTCCAGGACACATTGGGTCGAAGCCATCGATGAACTAGCTAGATACGAGGAGATGAGAGCAAGCGAAATAATGAAAATAGAAGCTTACTTCGCGCTCTGGCGCCCCTGGCTGGAGTTTAGATCCACCACGGAGGCCACAGAGTGGGTAACCCGAGGCTCGCTGCCCCCCCCGAACCCCCAGGGGCCCGCCCCTTCTCTCACTCGATTCCTAGACCGGGGAATCACCTGGCCGAAACCAGAGAAAGAGGGTCTGTAGCATCAGGCGAAGAGACAGGGGGACCAGCACACCGAGACCCCCCAACGCCCACAAACCCAAACAAAAAGATAGCCAAACAAGAAAGGTAAGGTGACCCGTCCAACCCCCCCCCCCCTCCACACCCTCCCCCCTATTCCTCTTCTCTCTCTCTTTCCTACTAACTGTTGTCCCCCCTTCCCGGTAGTTCATGTTGTAGTTATACCAGATCACATGCTTGAATACAGAAAATTATTGTTATTTTAAAACTGAGGACAAATCGATCTACCTCGCCAAGCAGGCGAGGGAGGGGCGATTTAAACAAAAGTTCCTATGTTAAAAGGCACTGAAATTGAAGTGTAATGTTTGCACATGCCCTGTTTATACTAAAAAATTATCTGCCCTAATAAAAACTTATTGAACAAATCCTTTAACGGAAATATTAGATGTAACTTTTTCCAGGAATGCACTGGACATATACTTTACAAAATTCCACCAATGTGACAGCACTCCAGTAGAATTTGTTATAAAAGTCTGAAACTTTATTCTTCTATTACAAAGGAATAACAGCAACATTTCAACCTGTATATGTCTTTGCCAAGTGGTCAGACCACACATGGAATATTGTGTACAGTTTTGGGCACCGATATTCAAGAAGGACATAGCAGAGCTTGAGCAGGTTCAAACTCGGGCAACTAAAGTAATAAATAGAATGGGCGGACTACAATACCCAAAGAGGTTATGAAAATTGGGGTTATTTAGTTTACAAACAACATAGGTGAGGGACGACCTAATAACAATGTATAAATATATCAGGGAACAATACAGAGATCTCTACCATCATCTATTTATACTCAGGACTGCGACGGTAACAAGGGGGCACCCTCTACGTCTAGAGGAAAGAAGGTTTCTACACCGACATAGAAGGGGGTGTTTACTGTAGGAGCAGTAAGACTATGGAATTTTCTGCCTGAGGATGTGGTGATGGCGAATTCGATAAAAGAGTTAAAGAAGGGCCTGGACGTCTTTCTTGAGCAGTACAATATTAGATGTTATAGTCACTCATTAATTCAAAAGAGTTGTCAATCCATGGATATTTCAATTACCAGATTGGAGCCAGGAAGCATTTTTTTTCCCTAAATGGGGAAAATTTGCTTCTACCTCATTGTTTTTTTTTTGTCTTCCTCTGGATCAACATTGGGGAGTAACAGTCTAAACTGAATGGACAAATCTCTTTTTTCAGCCTTACATACTATTTTAGTATGTTATTAAAAAGCACATGTTGTTTTTATGATGCATATTTTTATTTGTGTGTAAAGTGTGCAATCATATACAGGATATACCAAAGGCTATACCAGCATGCTTCATATCACTATATCCAGGGAGATGTATACACATCTCCCCACATATAGTGATATGGACCATACATCTCCCTGTATATAGTGATATGGAGCATGCTGGTGTAACCTGGGTGTCTCCTTTATATAATTATATATCTATCACCCGGGTTAAGTTATACATCCTGTATATAGTTATATGGACCATGCTGGTATAACCTGGGTATCCCCTGTATATAATTATATATGTATAGCTGGTATAAGATATACAGTATAACTTATACCAGTTATACATATATAATTATATACAGAAGATACCTTGGTTACACCAGGATGCGTCCTCTCCCCTCCTCCACTATGAGCCACCATTGTCCGGACCAATCACACGGCTGGCAGTGCATCAATATAGAAAGTACATCAGCAGCACAAATATTTCACCCTTTCAAGGGACAGACCTGTATGCAATCGCCAGAAGAGAAGCTTCAAACCAACGCTTCCACGGCTGGCAGTGCACTGACAAACTGGAGTTATGGTGAATCACAACTGCAGTCTCTCAGTGGCAGGGAGGATTGTGCACCGGGGGAGTCTGTAGCGTTGAATGGCCTGCAGGCTGCCGCCTATGTAACGGCTCTTCCTCTCCCTGTGTGTCACCTAGAGCCAGCCTGCCCACTAGATTTGGTCCAAGGCAGTGGAGCAGTATATGTCTGGGGCCTGTGGGCCCGCCTAGCTAAGGGGCCGGGTTGCAATTGTGACCCCTCTACCCTTTGCGGTACACCAGTGGTGTCAGGATTACATATACAAATACATATGTATTGTGAAGCAATAAAATCTCCACTGAGACAGCCGATTGGTCTTATAATGTGTATGCGGCCAGGCCTTCCAGCACTCTCAGCCATCACCCTTATAATCAGCCAATAATAAAGTCTTTCCTGTCATCCAGCAACTACAGTCATCCTATTGCAGTCAGAGTAGCTAACAGGATGCTGGCAAGCACTAGTGGAGCTGGGTTAACGAAATTTGGGCTACAAAAATACATATATACTGAACTCTTCAAATTATATAATGTGGGTGTGCATACAATATGTGACAGCAGGATAGAGATTGTACAACATACTTATCCCACTAATTTAAATCCATGGGAGAAATATATAGCTACGTTATTATAGCACTATTATGAGTCATCACTTATAAAATTCATGACTACAGTTATTTCAAGTTGTTATGGACCTCAAGTAGTATTGAAATTACCAGCACTCAAGTTCACAATAAGGAATCCATAAAATAATGAAATCATTAATTCCAAACTGATCTGTACTTGTAGTGACCATGCCATCATTCAATCAATGGCAACACTATGACCATAAGATACCAGCACTAAGGGGGTCAGAATCCACAGAGGATCATAACCCCATAGACCTGGCCAAAAAAACACACTTTCCAAATAGACATTTGTATGCCAATAGTTGTGAATGGCAACCTCTAACTAGCATTAGATTATTTTATCATTAATATGCACTTGGGATACTCTCTCGATTGGTTACACATAGACATTTCCACCATGGTGAATACTAATGAAGACATTTTTTGTTTAAAAAAACAATAAACATTCTTACAAATATTTGCCAACTATATATATTGTCACCCTTATCAGCAATTTTATTAATTATGGTCACATCCTGCCTGTTACACACTAAGTACACATTCCCAGAATGTCATAATCATAGCATCAATCATTGCTGTCCCGCAGGTTCACAAAGGATTGCTGGAACATCAGATATATATTGCAGGTCATTTAGTTTCTATCTCCAGTGGTAGACAATCTAATTGTAGGTCACCAACTACTTCATCCAGTGATTAGCTAAAAAATAATGAATGGAAACTATAAAGTCATGTAAAATGTGTCATCACTAGAGATGAGCGAACACCAAAATGTTCGGGTGTTCGTTATTCGTAACGAACTTCCCGTGATGCTCGAGGGTTCGTTTCGAACAACGAACCCCATTGAAGTCAATGGGCGACCAGAACATTTTTGTATTTCGCCGATGCTCGCTAAGGTTTTCATGTGTGAAAATCTGGGCAATTCAGGAAAGTGATGGGAATGACACAGTGACGGATAGGGCAGGCGAGGGGCTACATGTTGGGCTGCATCCTAAGTTCACAGGTCCCACTATTAAGCCACAATAGCGGCAAGAGTGGGCCCCCCCCCCCTCCCAACAACTTTTACTTCTGAAAAGCGCTCATTAGCATGGCATACCTTTGCTAAGCACCACACTACCTCCAACAAAGCACAATCACTGCCTGCATGACACTCCACTGCCACTTCTCCTGAGTTACATGCTGCCCAACCGCACCCCCTCCCCCCCACAGCGCACACCAAAGTGTCCCTGCGCAGCCTTCAGCTGCCCTCATGCCACACCACGCTCATGTCTATTTAGAATTGCGTCTGCCATGACGAGGGACCGCAGGCATACACTGCAGAGGTTGGCACGGCTAGGCAGCGACCCTCTTTAAAAGTGGCGGAGCGATAGCCCACAATGCTGTACAGAAGCAATGAGAAATAGAATCCTGTGCCACCGCCATCAGGAGCTGCACACGTGGGCATAGCAATGGGGAACCTATGTGCCACACACTATTCATTCTGTCAAGGTGTCTGCATGCCCCAGTCAGACCGGGCTTTTTAATTCATAGACACAGGCAGGTACAACTCCCTATTGTGAAGTCCCTGTCGACCCACAGCATGGGTGGCTCCCTGGAACCCACCGGCGGTACACAGAAATATCCCATTGCATTGCCCAACACAGCTGAGGTAGTAATGTCGTGCTTAATGCAGGTGGGCTTCGGCCCACACTGCATGCCCCAGTCAGACTGGGGTTCTTTACAAGTGGACACATGTAGGTTTAACTCCCTGTGGACCCACTGCCTGGGTGGGTGCCAGGAAGCCACCGGCGGTACATAGAAATATCCCATTGCATTGCCCAACACAGCTGAGGTAGTAATGTCGTGCGTAATACAGGTGGGCTTCGGCCCACACTGCATGCCCCAGTCAGACGGGTTCTTTAGAAGTGTACAGATGTATTAAAAACTCAGTGTGCACCTACAGCATGGGTGGCTCCCTGGAACCCACCGGCGGTACACAAAAATATCCCATTGCATTGCCCAACACAGCTGAGGTAGTAATGTCGTGCGTAATACAGGTGGGCTTCGGCCCACACTGCATGCCCCAGTCAGACTGGGATTCTTTACAAGTGGACACATGTAGGTTTAACTCCCTGTGGACCCACTGCCTGGGTGGGTGCCAGGAAGCCACCGGCGGTACATAGAAATATCCCATTGCATTGCCCAACACAGCTGAGGTAGTAATGTCGTGCGTAATACAGGTGGGCTTCGGCCCACACTGCATGCCCCAGTCAGACGGGTTCTTTAGAAGTGTACAGATGTATTAAAAACTCAGTGTGCACCTACAGCATGGGTGGCTCCCTGGAACCCACCGGCGGTACACAAAAATATCCCATTGCATTGCCCAACACAGCTGAGGTAGTAATGTCGTGCGTAATACAGGTGGGCTTCGGCCCACACTGCATGCCCCAGTCAGACTGGGATTCTTTACAAGTGGACACATGTAGGTTTAACTCCCTGTGGACCCACTGCCTGGGTGGGAGCCAGGAAGCCACCGGCGGTACATAGAAATATCCCATTGCATTGCCCAACACAGCTGAGGTAGTAATGTCGTGCGTAATACAGGTGGGCTTCGGCCCACACTGCATGCCCCAGTCAGACTGGGATTCTTTACAAGTGGACACATGTAGGTTTAACTCCCTGTGGACCCACTGCCTGGGTGGGTGCCAGGAAGCCACCGGCGGTACATAGAAATATCCCATTGCATTGCCCAACACAGCTGAGGTAACGTCAGCTGTAATGCAGGTGGGCTAAAAATTAATTTGATTACACTGTAGGCGAGGGCCCACAAAAATTGCTGTATCAACAGTACTAATGTACATCCCAAAAATTGGCCATGGCCAGCCAAGAGGGCAGGTGAAACCCATTAATCGCTTTGGTTAATGTGGCTTAAGTGGTAACAAGGCCTGGAGGCAGCCCAGTGTAACGAAAAATTGGTTCAAGTTAAAGTTCCAATGCTTTTAAGCGCATTGAAACTTATAAAAATTGTTCTGAAAAATTATTTGAGTGAGCCTTGTGGCCCTAAGAAAAATTGCCCGTTCAGCGTGATTACGTGAGGTTTCAGGAGGTGGAGCAGGAGGAGGAGGAGGAGGAATATTAGACACAGATTGATGAAGCAGAAATGTCCCCGTTTTGGATGGTGAGAGAGAACGTAGCTTCCATCCGCGGGTGCAGCCTACGTATTGCTTACGTATCGCTGCTGTCCGCTGGTGGAGAACAGAAGTCTGGGGAAATCCAGCCTTTGTTCATCTTGATGAGTGTTAGCCTGTCGGCACTGTCGGTTGACAAGCGGCTACGCTTATCTGTGATGATTCCCCCAGCCGCACTAAACACCCTCTCCGACAAGACGCTAGCCGCAGGACAAGCAAGCACCTCAAGGGCATACAGGGCTAGTTCAGGCCACGTGTCCAGCTTCGACACCCAGTAGTTGTAGGGGGCAGAGGCGTCACCAAGGATGGTCGTGCGATCCGCTACGTACTCCCTCACCATCCTTTTGCAGTGCTCCCGCCGACTCAGCCGTGACTGGGGAGCGGTGACACAGTCTTGGTGGGGAGCCATAAAGCTGGCCAGGCCCTTAAAGACTGTTGCACTGCCTGGGATGTACATGCTGCTCGATCTACGCACATCCCCTGCAACATGGCCCTCGGAACTGCGCCTTCTGCCACTAGCGCTGTCGGCTGGGAATTTTACCATCAGCTTGTCCGCAAGGGTCCTGTGGTATAGCAACACTCTCGAACCCCTTTCCTCTTCGGGAATCAGAGTGGGCAGGTTCTCCTTATACCGTGGATCGAGCAGTGTGTACACCCAGTAATCCGTAGTGGCCAGAATGCGTGCAACGCGAGGGTCACGAGAAAGGCATCCTAACATGAAGTCAGCCATGTGTGCCAGGGTACCTGTACGCAACACATGGCTGTCTTCACTAGGAAGATCACTATCAGGATCCTCCTCCTCCTCCTCCTCCTCCTCCTCAGGCCATACACGCTGAAAGGATGACAGGCAATCAGCCGGTGTACCGTCAGCAGCGGGCCAAGCTGTCTCTTCCCCCTCCTCCTCATCCTCCTCATGCTCCTCCTCCTCCTCCTGTACGCGCTGAGAAATAGACAGGAGGGTGCCCTGACTATCCAGCGGCATACTGTCTTCCCCCGCCCCCGTTTCCGAGCGCAAAGCAGCTGCCTTTATGGTTTGCAGGGAATTTCTCAAGATGCATAGCAGAGGAATGGTGACGCTAATGATTGTAGCATCGCCGCTCACCACCTGGGTAGACTCCTCAAAATTACCAAGGACATGGCAGATGTCTGCCAACCAGGCCCACTCTTCTGAAAGGAATTGAGGAGGCTGACTCCCACTGCGCCGCCCATGTTGGAGTTGGTATTCGACTATAGCTCTACGCTGTTCATAGAGCCTGGCCAACATGTGGAGCGTAGAGTTCCACCGTGTGGGCACGTCGCACAGCAGTCGGTGCACTGGCAGCTTAAAGTGATGTTGCAGGGTGCGCAGGGTGGCAGCGTCCGTGTGGGACTTGCGGAAATGTGCGCAGAGCCGGCGCGCCTTTCCGAGCAGGTCTGACAAGCGTGGGTAGCTTTTCAGAAACCGCTGAACCACCAAATTAAAGACGTGGGCCAGGCATGGCACGTGCGTGAGGCTGCCGAGCTGCAGAGCCGCCACCAGGTTACGGCCGTTGTCACACACGACCATGCCCGGTTGGAGGCTCAGCGGCGCAAGCCAGCGGTCGGTCTGCTGTGTCAGACCCTGCAGCAGTTCGTGGGCCGTGTGCCTCTTATCGCCTAAGCTGAGTAGTTTCAGCACGGCCTGCTGACGCTTGCCCACCGCTGTGCTGCCACACCGCGCGACACCGACTGCTGGCGACATGCTGCTGCTAACACATCTTGATTGTGAGACAGAGGAGGAGGAGGAGGAGGAGGGTGCTTTAGTGGAGGAAGCATACACCTCCGCAGATACCAGCACCGAGCTGGGGCCCGCAATTCTGGGGGTGGGTAGGACGTGAGCGGTCCCAGGCTCTGACTCTGTCCCAGCCTCCACTAAATTCACCCAATGTGCCGTCAGGGAGATGTAGTGGCCCTGCCCGCCTGTGCTTGTCCACGTGTCCGTAGTTAAGTGGACCGTGGCAGTAACCGCGTTGGTGAGGGCGCGCACAATGTTGCGGGAGACGTGGTCGTGCAGGGCTGGGACGGCACATCGGGAAAAGTAGTGGCGACTGGGAACTGAGTAGCGCGGGGCCGCCGCCTCCATGATACTTTTGAAGGACTCCGTTTCCACAACCCTATACGGCAGCATCTCAAGGCTGATGAATTTTGCGATGCGGACGGTTAACGTTTGAGCGTGCGGGTGCGTGGCGGCGTACTTGCGCTTGCGCTCGAACACTTGCGCAAGCGACGGCTGAACGGTGCGCTGAACTACACTGCTGGATGGGGCCGAGGACAGCGGAGATGAGGGTGTGGGTGCAGGCCATGAGGCGGTAGTGCCTGTGTCCTGAGAGGGGGGTTGCATCTCAGTGGCAGGTTGGGGCACAGGGGGAGAGGCAGGGGTGCAAACCGGAGGCGGTGAACGGCCTTTGTCCCACCTTGCGGGGTGCTTGGCCATCATATGTCTGCGCATGGTGGTGGTGGTGAGGCTGTTGGTGTTGGCTCCCCGGCTGAGCTTTGCGCGACAAAGGTTGCACACCACTGTTCGTCGGTCGTCAGGCGTCTCTGTGAAAAACTGCCAGACCTTAGAGCACCTCGGCCTCCGCAGGGTGGCATGGCGCGAGGGGGCGCTTTGGGAAACACTTGGTGGATTATTCGGTCTGGCCCTGCCTCTACCCCTGGCCACTGCACTGCCTCTTGCAACCTGCCCTGCTGATGCCCTTGACTCCCCCTCTGAAGACCTGTCCTCCTGAGTAAGCGTTGCACACCAGGTGGGGTCAGTCACCTCATCGTCCTGCTGCTCTTCCTCCGAATCCTCTGTGCGCTGCTCCCTGGGACTTACTGCCCTTACTACTACCTCACTGCAAGACAACTGTGTCTGATCGTCATCGTCCTCCTCACCCACAGAAAGTTGTTGAGACAGTTGGCGGAAGTCCCCAGCCTCTTCCCCCGGACCCCGGGAACTTTCGAATGGTTGGGCATCAGTGACGATAAACTCCTCTGGTGGGAGAGGAACCGCTGCTGCCCAATCTAAGCAGGGGCCCGAGAACAGTTCCTGGGAGTGTTCCCGCTCCTGAGCAGGTGTCATTGTAGTGGAGTGAGGAGGCTGGGAGGAAGGAGGAGCAGCAGACAGAGGATTCGGATTGGCAGCAGTGGACGGCGCAGAACTGCGGGTAGACGATAGGTTGCTCGAAGCACTTTCTGCCATCCAGGACAGGACCTGCTCACACTGCTCATTTTCTAATAACCGTCTCCCGCGTGGACCCATTAATTGGGCGATGAATGTGGGGACGCCAGAAACGTGCCTCTCTCCTAATCGCGCAGCAGTCGGCTGCGACACACCTGGATCAGGAGCTTGGCCTGTGCCCACACCCTGACTTGGCCCTCCGCGTCCTCGGCCGCGTCCACGTCCTCTAGGCCTACCCCTACCCCTCAGCATGCTGTATTACCAGTGATTTGATTTCACAGGCAGGAAATAAATTGGCGCAAGACTGCAGGCCAAATATAATTTTTGCCCTTTTTGGAAAACGAAAGGCCCCACTGCCTCTAGTGAATGAATTATCTAAGTTTAATAACTGTGCTGTGTCCCTGCTTATGTGTCACAGAACGTGAGGGTAGCAGAGTTATTATAACTCTTGGAGAGCAGGTATTTTTTTTCCCAATTAAGGAAAGCAAATGGCGAACCCAGCAGTAAAGCGTAGCTGGCTGCGTATGATTTAGCAATGTTTTTCACGCAGCTCACACGTCTCCACAGGCGTAAGGACGGACACAGGCTGGACAAATAGATTTGTTTTCAGTTTTTTCCCACCAACAGGCAGCACTGCGTATATTCAATGAACCTGAGAAGTTTAATAACTGTGCTGTGTCCCTGCTTATGTGTCACAGAACGTGAGGGTAGCAGAGTTATTATAACTCTTGGAGAGCAGGTATTTTTTTTCCCAATTAAGGAAAGCAAATGGCGAACCCAGCAGTAAAGCGTAGCTGGCTGCGTATGATTTAGCAATGTTTTTCACGCAGCTCACACGTCTCCACAGGCGTAAGGACGGACACAGGCTGGACAAATAGATTTGTTTTCAGTTTTTTCCCACCAACAGGCAGCACTGCGTATATTCAATGAACCTGAGAAGTTTAATAACTGTGCTGTGTCCCTGCTTATGTGTCACAGAACGTGAGGGTAGCAGAGTTATTATAACTCTTGGAGAGCAGGTATTTTTTTTCCCAATTAAGGAAAGCAAATGGCGAACCCAGCAGTAAAGCGTAGCTGGCTGCGTATGATTTAGCAATGTTTTTCACGCAGCTCACACGTCTCCACAGGCGTAAGGACGGACACAGGCTGGACAAATAGATTTGTTTTCAGTTTTTTCCCACCAACAGGCAGCACTGCGTATATTCAATGAACCTGAGAAGTTTAATAACTGTGCTGTGTCCCTGCTTATGTGTCACAGAACGTGAGGGTAGCAGAGTTATTATAACTCTTGGAGAGCAGGTATTTTTTTTCCCAATTAAGGAAAGCAAATGGCGAACCCAGCAGTAAAGCGTAGCTGGCTGCGTATGATTTAGCAATGTTTTTCACGCAGCTCACACGTCTCCACAGGCGTAAGGACGGACACAGGCTGGACAAATAGATTTGTTTTCAGTTTTTTCCCACCAACAGGCAGCACTGCGTATATTCAATGAACCTGAGAAGTTTAATAACTGTGCTGTGTCCCTGCTTATGTGTCACAGAACGTGAGGGTAGCAGAGTTATTATAACTCTTGGAGAGCAGGTATTTTTTTTCCCAATTAAGGAAAGCAAATGGCGAACCCAGCAGTAAAGCGTAGCTGGCTGCGTATGATTTAGCAATGTTTTTCACGCAGCTCACACGTCTCCACAGGCGTAAGGACGGACACAGGCTGGACAAATAGATTTGTTTTCAGTTTTTTCCCACCAACAGGCAGCACTGCGTATATTCAATGAACCTGAGAAGTTTAATAACTGTGCTGTGTCCCTGCTTATGTGTCACAGAACGTGAGGGTAGCAGAGTTATTATAACTCTTGGAGAGCAGGTATTTTTTTTCCCAATTAAGGAAAGCAAATGGCGAACCCAGCAGTAAAGCGTAGCTGGCTGCGTATGATTTAGCAATGTTTTTCACGCAGCTCACACGTCTCCACAGGCGTAAGGACGGACACAGGCTGGACAAATAGATTTGTTTTCAGTTTTTTCCCACCAACAGGCAGCACTGCGTATATTCAATGAACCTGAGAAGTTTAATAACTGTGCTGTGTCCCTGCTTATGTGTCACAGAACGTGAGGGTAGCAGAGTTATTATAACTCTTGGAGAGCAGGTATTTTTTTTCCCAATTAAGGAAAGCAAATGGCGAACCCAGCAGTAAAGCGTAGCTGGCTGCGTATGATTTAGCAATGTTTTTCACGCAGCTCACACGTCTCCACAGGCGTAAGGACGGACACAGGCTGGACAAATAGATTTGTTTTCAGTTTTTTCCCACCAACAGGCAGCACTGCGTATATTCAATGAACCTGAGAAGTTTAATAACTGTGCTGTGTCCCTGCTTATGTGTCACAGAACGTGAGGGTAGCAGAGTTATTATAACTCTTGGAGAGCAGGTATTTTTTTTCCCAATTAAGGAAAGCAAATGGCGAACCCAGCAGTAAAGCGTAGCTGGCTGCGTATGATTTAGCAATGTTTTTCACGCAGCTCACACGTCTCCACAGGCGTAAGGACGGACACAGGCTGGACAAATAGATTTGTTTTCAGTTTTTTCCCACCAACAGGCAGCACTGCGTATATTCAATGAACCTGAGAAGTTTAATAACTGTGCTGTGTCCCTGCTTATGTGTCACAGAACGTGAGGGTAGCAGAGTTATTATAACTCTTGGAGAGCAGGTATTTTTTTTCCCAATTAAGGAAAGCAAATGGCGAACCCAGCAGTAAAGCGTAGCTGGCTGCGTATGATTTAGCAATGTTTTTCACGCAGCTCACACGTGTCCACCGCCCGTAAGGACGGACACAGGCTGGACAAATAGATTTGTTTTCAGTTTTTTCCCACCAACAGGCAGCACTGCGTATATTCTATGAATAATAACTGTGTTGTGGCCCTGCCTATACAATTCTTTCCCTGCAGTATCAATGGAGGGTGGAATGCTCTGCAGAGGCGATTTTGAGAAGCCCAAAAAAAATGCAGCACAGCCAACAGCAGCCTGGACAGTACTGCACACGGATAAATATGGCCCTAGAAAGGACCGTTGAGGTTCTTGAAGGCTACACTCACTCCTAACACTCTCCCTGCCTATGCAGCACTTCTGTCCCTAATGCCAGGTGCAACGGTCTGCATAGGCGATTTTGAGAAAAAAAAAAATCCCACTGCTAACAGCAGCCAACACACAGCTATCAGTGGCCCTAATAAGGACCTTTGGGGGGTCTTGAAGCCTACACTAACTACCAATTCTTTCCCTACAGCAGCTCCGGTATAAACAGCACTGTCCCTCATCTAACTCACACCGCATCTGAGGCGAGCCGCGGGAGGGGCCGACTTTTATATTAGGCGAACACCTGATCTCGCCAGCCACTCACAGCAGGGGGGTGGTATAGGGCTTAAACGTTGCAGGGGGAAGTTGTAATGCCTTCCCTGTCTTTCAATTGGCCAGAAAAGCGCGCTAACGTCTCAGGGAAGGAAGTGAAAGTAACCAGAACACCGCATGGTGTTCGTTACGAATAACGAACATCCCGAACACCCTAATATTCGCACGAATATCAAGCTCGGACGAACGCGTTCGCTCATCTCTAGTCATCACCTCAAACCCTATCCACACTGAGGGAATAGATTTTTTTGTTACTGTTTTATCTTTATTACATCTGTTGTACTGGCAATTTTGTTGCTAACTCTATATATTTAGTTTAAAGGAAAACAAAGTGTATTAAGCATCATGGTTCAGTTGGCATACCAATGGCTGACTGCCAGAGAAACATTTAATTTCTAGTCCCTGATGATCAGTGGTATATATAGTATCCGATACCTGTGGCTCGAGTCTTGGCAGTCCGGTAGAGTCTTGATTAGAGATGAGCGAGCACCAAAATGCTCGGGTGCTCGTTACTCGGGATGAAATTATCGCGATGCTCGAGGGTTCGTTTCGAGTAACGAACCCCATTGAAGTCAATGGGCGACCCGAGCATTTTTGTATATCGCCGATGCTCGCTAAGGTTTTCATTTGTGAAAATCGGGGCAATTCAAGAAAGTGATGGGAACGACACAGCAACGGATAGGGCAGGCGAGGGGCTACATGTTGGGCTGCATCTCAAGTTCCCAGGTCCCACTATTAAGCCACAATAGCGGCAAGAGTGGGCCCCCCCTCCCAACAATTTTTACTTCTGAAAAGCCCTCATTAGCAATGCATACCTTAGCTAAGCACCACACTACCTCCAACAAAGCACAATCACTGCCTGCATGACACTCCGCTGCCACTTCTCCTGGGTTACATGCTGACCAACCCCCCCCCCCCCCGTACGACATAGTGTCCACAGCGCACACCAAACTGTCCCTGCGCAGCCTTCAGCTACCCTCATTCCACGCCACACTCATGTCTATTTATAAGTGCGTCTGCCATGAGGAGGAACCGCAGGCACACACTGCAGAGGGTTGGCACGGCTAGGCAGCGACCCTCTTTAAAAGGGGCGGGGCGATAGCCCACAATGCTGTACAGAAGCAATGAGAAATCCAATCCTGTGCCACCTCCATCTGGAGCTGCACACGTGGGCATAGCAATGGGGAACCTATGTGCCACACACTATTCATTCTGTCAAGGTGTCTGCATGCCCCAGTCAGATCGCGTTTTTTTATAAATAGTCACAGGCAGGTACAACTCCGCAATGGGAATTCCGTGTGCACCCACAGCATGGGTGGCTCCCTGGAACCCACCGGCGGTACATAAATATATCCCATTGCATTGCCCATCACAGCTGAGGTAATGTTGTGCTTAATGCAGGTGGGCTTCGGCCCACATTGTATGCCCCAGTCAGACTGGGGTTCTTTAGAAGTGGACACATGCAGTTACAACTCCCTGTGAACCCACGGCATGGGTGGCTTCCTGGAACCCACCGGCGGTACATAAATGTATCCCATTGCAGTGCCCAACACAGCTGATGTAACATCAGCTTTAATGCAGGTGGGCAAAAAATTAATTGGATTACACTGTAGGCGAGGGCCCCAAAAAATTGGTGTACCAACAGTACTAATGTACGTCAGAAAAATTGTCCCTCCCCAACCAAGAGGGCAGATGAAACCCATTAATCGCTTTGGTTAATGTGGCTTAATTGGTAACTAGGCCTGGAGGCAGCCCAGTTAAAATAAAAATTGGTTCAGGTGAAAGTTTCAACGCTTTAATGAGCATTGAAACGTATAAAAATTGTTTACAAAAATTATATGACTGAGCCTTGTGGGCCTAAGAAAAATTGCCCGTTCAGCGTGATTATCTCAGGTTTCAGGAGGAGGAGCAGGAGGAGGAGGATGAATATTATACACAGATTGATGAAGCTAAAAGGTCCACATTTTTGATGGTGATAGAGAACGATGCTTCCATCCGCAGGTGCAGCCTACGTATTGCTTAGGTATCGCTGCTGTCCGCTGGTGGAGAAGAGAAGTCTGGGGAAATCCAGGCTTTGTTCATCTTGATGAGTGTAAGCCTGTCGGCACTGTCGGTTGACAGGCGGGTACGCTTATCTGTGATGATTCCCCCAGCCGCACTAAACACCCTCTCTGACAAGACGGTAGCCGCAGGACAAGCAAGCACCTCCAGGGCATACAGCGCGAGTTCAGGCCACGTGTCCAGCTTCGACACCCAGTAGTTGTAGGGGGCAGAGGCGTCACGGAGGACGGTCGTGCGATCGGCTACGTACTCCCTCACCATCCTTTTACAGTGCTCCCGCCGACTCAGCCTTGACTGGGGAGCGGTGACAGAGTCTTGCTGGGGAGCCAGAAAGCTGTTAAAGGCCTTAGAGAGTGTTCCCCTGCCTGTGCTGTACATGCTGCCTGATCTCTGCTACCTGGCCCTGATCACCTCCCCTGCTACCTGGCCCTCGGAACTGCGCCTTCGGCCACTAGCGCTGTCGGATGGGAATTTTACCATCAGTTTGTCCGCCAGGGTCCTGTGGTATAGCATCACTCTCGAACCCCTTTCCTCTTCGGGTATGAGAGTGGAAAGGTTCTCCTTATACCGTGGGTCGAGCAGTGTGTACACCCAGTAATCCGTAGTGGCCAGAATGCATGTAACGCGAGGGTCACGAGAAAGGCATCCTAACATGAAGTCAGCCATGTGTGCCAGGGTACCTGTACGCAACACATGGCTGTCCTCACTAGGAAGATCACTTTCAGGATCCTCCTCCTCCTCCTCCTCAGGCCATACACGCTGAAATGATGACAGACAAGCAGCATGGGTACCCTCAGCAGTGGGCCAAGCTGTCTCTTCCCCCCTCCTCCACATCCTCCTCATGCTCCTCCTCCTCCTCCTCAACGCGCTGAGATATAGACAGGAGGGTGCTCTGACTATCCAGCGACATACTGTCTTCCCCCGGCTCTGTTTCCGAGCGCAAAGCGTCTGCCTTTATGCTTTGCAGGGAACTTCTCAAGAGGCATAGCACAGGAATGGTGACGCTAATGATTGCAGCATCGCCGCTCACCATCTGGGTAGACTCCTCAAAGTTTCCAAGGACCTGGCAGATGTCTGCCAACCAGGCCCACTCTTCTGTAAAGAATTGAGGAGGCTGACTCCCACTGTGCCGCCCATGTTGGAGTTGGTATTCCACTATAGCTCTACGCTGCTCATAGAGCCTGGCCAACATGTGGAGCGTAGAGTTCCACCGTGTGGGCACGTCGCACAGCAGTTGGTGCACTGGCAGATGAAACCGATGTTGCAGGGTACGCAGGGTGGCAGCGTCCGTGTGGGACTTGCGGAAATGTGCGCAGAGCCGGCGCACCTTTCCGAGCAGGTCTGACAAGCGTGGGTAGCTTTTCAGAAAGCGCTGAACCACCAAATTAAAGACGTGGGCCAGGCATGGCACGTGCGTGAGGCTGCCGAGCTGCCGAGCCGCCACCAGGTTACGGCTTTTGTCACACACGACCATGCCCGGTTGGAGGCTCAGCGGCGCAAGCCAGCGGTCGGTCTGCTCTGTCAGACCCTGCAGCAATTCGTGGGCCGTGTGCCTCTTATCTCCTAAGCTGAGTAGTTTCAGCACAGCCTGCTGACGCTTGCCCACCGCTGTGCTGCCATGCCGCGCGACACCGACTGCTGGCGACGTCCTGCTGCTGCTGACACATCTTGATTGCGAGACAGAGGTTGCGTAGGAGGAGGAGGGTGGTTTAGTGGAGGAAGCATACACTGCCGCAGATACCACCACTGAGCTGGGGCCCGCAATTCTGGGGGTGGGTAGGACGTGAGCGGTCCCAGGCTCTGACTCTGTCCCAGCCTCCACTAAATTCACCCAATGTGCCGTCAGGAAGATATAGTGGCCCTGCCCGCCTGTGCTTGTCCACGTGTCCGTTGTTAAGTGGACCTTGCCAGTAACCGCGTTGGTGAGGGCGCGTACAATGTTGCGGGAGACGTGGTCGTGCAGGGCTGGGACAGCACATCGGGAAAAGTAGTGGCGACTGGGAACTGAGTAGCGCAGGGCCGCCGCTGCCATCATACTTTTGAAAGACTCCGTTTCCACAACCCTATACGGCAGCATCTCCAGGCTGATAAATTTGGCTATGTGCACGTTTAACGCTTGAGCGTGCAGGTGCGTGGCGGCATACTTGCGCTCCAACACTTGCGCTAGCGACGGCTGGACGGTGCGCTGACAGACATTGGTGGATGGGGCTGAGGACAGCGGAGGTGAGGGTGTGGGTGCAGGCCAGGAGACGGTAGTGCCTGTGTCCTCAGAGGGGGTTGGATCTCAGTGGCAGGTTGGGGCACAGGGGGAGAGGCAGCGGTGCAAACCAGAGGCGGTGAACCGCCTTCGTCCCACCTTGTGGGGTGCTTGGCCATCATATGTCTGCGTATGCTGGTGGTGGTGAGGCTGGTGGTGGTGGCTCCCCGGCTGATCTTGGCGCGACAAAGTTTGCACACCACTGTTCGTCGGTCGTCTGCACTCTCAGTGAAAAACTGCCAGACCTTTGAGCACCTCGGCCTCTGCAGGGTGGCATGGCGCGAGGGGGCGCTTTGGGAAACAGTTGGTGGATTATTCGGTCTGGCCATGCCTCTACCCCTGGACACCGCACTGCCTCTTGCAACCTGCCCTGCTGCTGCCCTTGCCTCCCCCTCTGAAGACCTGTCCTCAGTAGGCGTAGCAAACCAGGTGGGGTCAGTCACCTCATCGTCCTGCTGCTCTTCCTCCGAATCCTCTGTGCGCTCCTCCTTCAGACTTACTGCCCTTACTACTACCTCACTGATAGACAACTGTGTCTCATCGTCATCGGCCTCCTCAGCCACTGAAAGGTCTTGAGATAGTTGCCGGAAGTCCCCAGCCTCATTCCCCGGACCCCGGGTACTTTCCAAAGGTTGGGCATCAGTCACGATAAACTCCTCTGGTGGGAGAGGAACCATTGCTGCCCAATCTGAGCAGGGGCCTGAGAACAGTTCCTGGGAGTCTGCCCGCTCCTCAGAATGTGTCATTGTAATGGAGTGAGGAGGCTGGGAGGAAGGAGGAGCAGCAGCCAGAGGATTCAGAGTTGCAGCAGTGGACGGCGCAGAACTCTGGGTGGACGATAGATTCCTGGATGCACTTTCTGCCATCCACGACAGGACCTGCTCACACTGCTCATTTTCTAATAAAGGTCTACTGCGTGGACCCATTAATTGTGAGATGAATTTGGGGATGCCAGAAACGTGCCTCTCTCCTAATCCCGCAGCAGTCGGCTGCGATACACCTGGATCAGGAGCTCGGCCTGTGCCCACACCCTGACTTGGGCCTCCACGTCCTCGCCCGCGTCCACGTCCTCTAGGCCTACCCCTACCCCTCAGCATGCTGTATTACCAGTAATGCAGAAACAGAACGCTGTAATTAAATGTGCCGCTTATTGGCCTGTGGTTGGAGGCTGACTTCGCTTACGGAACGCCAGGAAATAATTTTGCGCAAGCCTGCTGTAACACTTAGCTGGCTGCGTATGAATTAGGAGGACAACTACACCCAGCACAGACCCAGTACACTGAGGACAGTCACAGGCAGCCCAAATAGATTTTTTTCCCCAAATGATTTTGGAAAGGCCCACTGCCTATATACACTGTATATGTCTTCTCTCTCTGCGTCACCACTACTGGCCCTCGAGTATGTCAAAGAACTGCAGAGTGTTGCACTGTGGACTGGAATACAGCGGTGATTTAACAGCCAACACAGAGCCAGGAAATAATTTTGCGCAAGCCTGCTGTAACACTTAGCTGGCTGCGTATGAATTAGGAGGACAACTACACCCAGCACAGACCCAGAACACTGAGGACAGTCACAGGCAGCCCAAATAGATTTTTTTCCCCAAATGTTTTTGGAAAGGCCCACTGCCTATATACACTGTATATGTCTTCTCTCTCTGCGTCACCACTACTGGCCCTCGAGTATGTCAAATAACTGCAGACTGTTGCACTGTAGACTGGAATACAGCGGTGATTTAACAGCCAACACAGAGCCAGGAAATAATTTTGCGCAAGCCTGCTGTAACACTTAGCTGGCTGCGTATGAATTAGGAGGACAACTACACCCAGCACAGACCCAGAACACTGAGGACAGTCACAGGCAGCCGAAATAGATTTTTTTCCCCAAATGTTTTTGGAAAGGCCCACTGCCTATATACACTGTATATGTCTTCTCTCTCTGCGTCACCACAACTGGCCCTGGAGTATGTCAAATAACTGCAGACTGTTGCACTGTGGACTGGAATACAGCGGTGATTTAACAGCCAACACAAAGCCAGGAAATAATTTTGCGCAAGCCTGCTGTAACACTTAGCTGTCTGTGTATGAATTAGGAGGACAACTACACCCAGCACAGACCCAGAACACTGAGGACAGTCACAGGCAGCCCAAATAGATTTTTTTCCCCAAATGATTTTGGAAAGGCCCACTGCCTATATTCAATAAATATGTCTTCTGTCCCTGCCTCACAATATATGTCTTCTGTCCCTGCCTAACCACCACTTCTGGCCCTGGAGTATGAATAATTACTGCAGGGCGCAATGCTCTGCACGGCCGATATACAAAAAAAAAAAATGTGCAACACTGCAAAAAGCAGCCTCCACAGTACTGCACACGGTTAGATGTGGCCCTAAGAAGGACCGTTGGGGTTCTTGAAGCCTAAAATAACTCCTAACGCTCTCCCTATAGCAGCTCCGGCACCAGCAGCACTTTCCCTGATCTCTGTCAGAATAAATCTGTGGCGAGCCGCGGGAGGGGCCGATTTATATACTCGGGTGACACCTGATCTCGCCAGCCACTCACTGCAGGGGGGTGGTATAGGGCTTGAACGTTGCAGGGGGAAGTTGTAATGCCTTCCCTGTCTTTCTATTGGCCAGAAAAGCGCGCTAACGTCTCAGAGATGAAAGTGAAAGTAACTCGAACATCGCGTGGTACTCGTCACGAGTAACGAGCATCTCGAACACGCTAATACTCGAACGAGTATCAAGATCAGACGAGTACGTTCGCTCATCTCTAGTTCTAATCATGCTTTTATGTTTAGCAATACATGTTCTCAACGTCATAGTGGTCTCACTCACATAGATGAGACCACACAGGACAGGTGATGATATAGATGGGAAAACTTGGTCTACATGTGTACTCTTGGCATATGTACTTTTTACCACTGTATGAGTCGCAAAAAACATCTCCTCTAACCAAGTTGTTACAACATGAACAACTCAGACATCTCTGGAAGGATGATTAATTCCCTGGAGTCAAATGCACAGGGCTAGACAAATTGTTTGCAAGGAGGAACAAGTAGATCAACAGTTAGATGAGGTGTGTGTAATAAATTTCCCAACAGAGGGTATCCCTCAACCTGGTACAATTACTTAGAATGAGAGCCAGTTGAATAGGCGTGAGAATCTAAGTAGACCTAAGCGCATCCCATTTGTCTAGTTATGTAGCCTTGAATTTGCACATCCGCTGTTGATGTCTTATAAAAGAGGTCCTAATTTACAAGACAAACTTGTCAAATCAAATATTAGCGCATCCAAGAGATTTATGCAAACCTTTTTGAGCAATCCCAGACCTGGAGATTATCCCTGTCTGAATTGTTCATGCTGTAGCAATTTGGTGAAAGGAAATGTTTTTTTGCTATCCATACAGTGGTAGAAAATACCATTAATTCCATAGGTACACATTTACATTGATTTGTGTCATATATGTCATCCCATGTTGGTGTGGGCTCTTCTATGTGAGACCACTATGGAGGTAAGAACAAGTATTGTAAAGCATGAAGGCATGATTACAACTAAGAATGGGAATATAAAATGTACATAGCGTTACATGAGCCCATGATCACGGGGGTTCTAGAGCATTTTCCGCTGTGCAGACATGATTTGATGTGATGGCATGTTATCTGTTGAATTGCTGTGCTTTAATTTTTAGATAATCACTGGATGAAGTGGTTGGTGACCCACAATTAGACTGTCCACCGGCGGAGACAGAAACTGAATGATCCATAGTATACATGATGTGCCGGCAATCCTTTATAGGATATACATGTTGTGTAATCTAAATTCTGCTATCACATAGCAGCCAGGTTATGTAATTTGGAGAGTGATCGCTAGTTTAGTCTATCTGTATTTTAAAGCACAGGTTTTGGTTTTCCTAGCTCCACTAATGATCGCTAAGGTCACTATGACTGCAGTCGGCTGACCGCAGTTACTCGATGAAAAAGGATGCCTTTATTATGATTGGATACCAGGATGGAAATGCTGGGAGCACCAGAAGGCACCAGTGCATTCACATTATATGATCAGTTGGCTGTTTCAGTGGAGATTTAATGTTGTCTGCTGTATACATATGTATATATATTATCCTTAGGGACCTTGCACACTGGCAGGAATTAGGAAGTCCGACGAACTCAAAACTACAGCGGAATTCTATGCCAAAATCCTTGGGTCTAATTGTGGATTTTGATGTGGAATTGCAGGCACGGTTTAAGTCATTTCCAATTCTGCATCAAAATTCGAAGGTAGCCTTCAGATTTTGGTGCGGAATTTACCGCGGTTGCATTGCATCATGCATCCTAATTCCAGCCTGTGTGAAAGGTCCCTAACACAAGGTTATTCTGTTGGAGGTTTTAATGCAGATTGCACAATGCAGTATGTATGCATTGTGATGTATTCTCATGACAGAAAGCTTTGCTTTGTAACTCAGATGGATTCACTTGATGAAAAGTCATGCATATTTGTGTGAAGGGGTATAGTATGCTCTTTGACTCGATTGTATTACTTTGCTATATATAC